>NC_041387.1:107961769-108005354 GCF_002162155.2 Triticum dicoccoides | reverse complement strand
GACACCACATAAAGGGCTTTAAAAGAAATGC
The DNA here is from genome assembly GCF_002162155.2 of Triticum dicoccoides. Lineage (NCBI taxonomy): Eukaryota > Viridiplantae > Streptophyta > Magnoliopsida > Poales > Poaceae > Triticum > Triticum dicoccoides. The sequence goes on along the minus strand of NC_041387.1, from coordinate 108,005,323 downwards.
CACAGTCGGGCGTCTGAGCGACACCACATAAAGGGCTTTAAAAGAAATGCCACAGTCGGGCGTCTGAGCGACACCACATAAAGGGCTTTAAAAGAAATGCCACAGTTGGGCATCTCAGCGACACCACATAAAGGGTTTTAAAAGAAATGCCACAGTCGGGCGTCTGAGCGACACCACATAAAGGGCTTTAAACAGAAACAATCATAGTGAATATCCCGGAGGTAAAAACCATCCCAGAGATAGTCGATAATACCAAAAATATCACGGGTTAGTTCACAACAGAAATAATAATCTTAATCATCATAAATCACAAGTAGTGTTTCTAGTTCTGGTTTAATAGTTTCACCTCCGAAGACCGACTCTAAGACCGACACTTGACCCATCCCAGACTGTAGTCCTTAACCATGGACACGGCTATTCGAATAGGTTTAATCTCTGCAGAGGGTGTACTCTTTACCCACGAGTAACGGATTCCTTTAGTCCATCGGGACTAATTCCGTCTACGGTCTTTTTGTTGGAAACACACCTAACTTGCACACACCAGCTTAACTCACATGTGTTTGGAATCACCCATGACACCTGTCAAGCAAAACTCTAAGTGGGGAGGCTACAACCTCGACGTAACATGGGATCACAAAATTTATACCGCGCGCAAAACTTGGGAAGCTACCCCCTTCGGCTACAACCGAAACACCCATGCTCCCGGACCCGGTGGCATGACTACCGGATGCCTCCAGTATCTTCCACCATGGCCTCTCTGTACAGTGTGTGTTAGGAAAGGGGTTGACAACTTACTGAACCGTACCCTACTAATTGTAGAGACGAGTGGTAGTACGAAGCAAGTATGGGGTTTACTGGCGCAAGACTCGACCTACGGTCGACTCAGGAGGTTGTAATATTTCCTGCATGATTAGCATAACAATGCATATATTTCAAGCAACAGATAGAAGCATCACGCGACATACCCCTCAGGCCATACCGGACACGACCATCTCGACAGAGGACTAGGAATAAGACCGTGTCTACCCAAGACAGAGGCCTTTCCGGCTTCCCTTCCGGTATGTATGAGAGGCATATGACAGTGATTTCCATATAAAGTCATCAGCATAAAAAAATCATTAACATGCACTCATGAGTAGGATCACTTCCTCACATAAAATGACGTATGCTCGTGTCGCGGTGGTGTTGTCATCGAGTCAAACAACACACACAAAAATTACACCGGGGTTCAGAATGCTTGCCTTCAGGTCATGGGAAAGCAGGGTGCATGCCAAAACATCTTGAAATCTTCAAAAATCCTATTTAAAAGAATATATATGAATTAACACACAAAAACAAAACAGCACAAAAAGTTGACTTGAAAGTTTTTCAAATAAATCTTAAAATAAACTAGACAATATTTGAGAGAGGTAGGAAAAAGAATCAATTTATTTGGAGTTGTATTTAAAAAGATACAGCTGGTCAAAGTTTTGTCAAAAATTTGTTATTTAAATAAAAACAGAAAAGAAAACGTTTCGAAATATACGTACACATCGAAGGCGCATTTTGGAAGTGCGCTTCCACTTATCCAGCGTGGACTGCGCCTGAGTCACTGACAGTGGGTCCAGGGGGCCCCACTGGTCAGGTTTGACCAGTCTCCTTCCCTTTCCTTCCTCTGGCCGAACAGAGGCGGGGACTCCGGTGATCGTCGCCAGTGTTTGGCGGCTTCTCACGGGCCCCCAAGGGTGGGGATGGATCCGCTAGACTGGGGCGGTCCTCCCGGTGGTCGCTGGGTCGGCGGGGACGGTGCGAGCTGCCGGCGGCGAGCTTCGCGGCAGAGGATGCTTCGGGGACAAAGTGATTTTGGGGCCGCGGTGGCTCCCGATCAACATGGAGTAGGGGGACGGGCTCACGGGAGGAAAGGAAAGTTCCTGGTGGAGAGAGTGGAGAGGGGGAGGCCCTGGTGGCGCCAGAATGGCCAGGGCCGTGGTGGCGGTCGGAGTTGCCGGAGGGGAAGAAGACGACTCCCTCCCTTCGATTGACGGCCAAGGGGGCACGAGCGGAGTGGTGTGAGGCTGACTGCGTGCGGGCTTGAGCTCGGGGGCCTCTTTATAGCACATCCGAGTCGGTTTGCGGCGGCCGTGGATAAGCTTGCCGGCGACCGCCGTTCTGTAGCTAGGGCGACGTGGCGGCAACGCGCGCTAGGGGACGAAGCTGTGGATGAGCACGCACTGCTCCAGGAGGCAGGTGGCAAGCGCTGGTGGCTTGGGCGGCGCCGACATAGCCGGGCCTGCAAGCGTCCGCCAGCTAGCCACCACGGCCGTCCTGACGGTGGTGCTGTGGGGTGCCAGGTTGGTCGGGGTGGTGCCATGGTACAAGGGGACACGGCGTGCTGGCTGCGGTCGGTCACGGACCGGGTTGAGTGCGGGGTGTGACGCGGCGGCTCGTGCGCTCGTGGGTGCCAAACGCACGCTCTGGGCGCGCGTAGAGCACGCCCGGGACATGCTCGACGAAATGCCAGGGCAGCCTAGAGGTCGCGGTTGAGGCTGGCAATAAACAGGTCTAGTCTAGGGTTAGCAATGGAATCGAGGGACATGGTGGATTGGTCAGGGGCTCAAGTTCACCAAGTAAACTTGAAGTCATGCCAAAACTGGTTGTGCACTCAGGGTGTTTGACAAAATGCCAAAGGCACCTAGGTAGTTCTTGGAGTGGTCAAATCCTCCAGATCAGTGTCTCTATGCATGTAAGAGAGGGTGGTGAAGTTGGTTTGCAAAAAGGAGAAACTTGCTAGTGCAAGTTTTGCTAACTTACGATTCTGGACAGGGAGTAAATGGCATCATTACAAGGACCAAAAGTGTTCCAAAGAGAGCATGCTCCTGGACTTAGAGGTTTTGCAGGGTTGACTACAAGCATGAGAAAGCACAAGATCACTAGAGTAAGAAAGGATGGGGTTGCAGTAGAAAACACAAGTCTGGTCCAGAATGAAAAGGAGGTTGATGCACTCAAATTTTCCAAAGAACATCACTATGTTTTTGAATAAAGTTGGATGGCATGCTACTAATGACATCCCATAATTTTGGTGGAGGCTCTAGGGAAATATTTAATTGGGTTGTAGTGCAAAAATGTCTACTGGACCAGAGAAGAAAAACAGGTGTAACACTCAAAATAAGCAATGAAATAATTTTATTATTACACAAAAGTGATCTGGGGGCATCACATGACATCTCCAAATTTTGGTTGGAATATTAGTTAAAGTTATCAACTGGTTGCAGTACAAACAGAGCTCCAAAATTTAAATCAAGCCATTTTAATGATTAAAGCTCAGGGTGAAATAATTTAATAAATAAATCTACTGATTTAGAAATTTTTATACAGAGAGCATAGAAGTCCAATATATTTTGGAAAGCTCCACTAGGGTAAAGATAAAACTCCTTAACCATAAAAGAAGAGTTCTGAAATCAACAGAAAAAAAATCCAGAATGCAAAATTTTAAAACTCCTGGCAAAATTTTAATATCAAAAATTTGGTTAAATTTTTGGGGTGTTACAATTACTAACCCCCTTAAAAAAATCTCATCCTTGAGATTTGCTAAGGGTTGTAAAATAAAATACTTTTACCTGGTCAAAGGATCATTTTACTTAAGCAGTAAAAGCGGCTACAGTGAGAGGGCAATAAGTGGTGAATAACTACAGTGTGGTACTGGTGCTGTGCGGAGAAGTTCCACGCTTAGGGAAAAATGAGCGGTTTCTACATCGGACACCGTGAATTTAGAATAAATTTCCGAGAGCACAGTGCTCCCTCTGGCTGACAGGTGGGACCTGGGCCCACTGTCAGTCTCTCCTTCTTCCTCTGGCTCTCTCTTCTTACTCTCTCCCGTGTTTTCCCGGCTTTCTCCACTGGCGACGTCTAGCGCGTAGGGCATCTAGGCCGTACTGCGGTAGTGCGCGGCGTGTTTGCTGCCGGTGCAGTGTGCACTCACGTCGCGGGCCAGTGCGCTGTCGGCACTGCTCACAGATTCGCCTCCGAACACCGGTGATTGGGCGACGAGCGGCGCTGGTGGACTTCGCCCACCGTACACCGATCTCGAGCTATAAAACGATCGCGGTGCTTCTTCTTCATCTTCGCACCTGGCCTCGCATCCTCCTTCTCCTTCTCCTCCATTACTGCTCACCGGAGCTCGAGACGAGACTCCAATGGCGGAGACGGTGCCGGACTGGTACGTGATCCTGGTGTGTGGAGGGCCGGCGGCAGTGCTGGGGCTCTCTGTGCTCCTGTGCGCGATGATCTATGATGATCGTCGTGATGCTGCCGTCCGGGTGCTGGCTCTTCACGATGGCGGTGACCATGGGGATTAGGCGTAATCCCGGGTGTTAACTGTTATCGGTGTGCCGGAGGTGATTAGTATCCGGATGATTATCCGCTAATCTCTCCCTTGGAGGCATGTGGAGTGCTTAGAAGGGTGGTTGGTGAGATGCAACTTGGTTGCGCGTATTGGCAAGCAGTGTAAGAGTCCGAGTGGTTGTGGGTCTTCTGCCGTGGTGCTGCGTGAATAAAAATAAATAATCCGTGCAGCGAGAGGATAAAAGATGCAGCACTTCTGGAAAAAGAAATCTCATTCCAGGATTTTCGCGGTTACACAGGTTACTCACAAAGGTAGAAACTAAATACTCGACTCGCCGCACAAATTTGAGGTACCAGGCATAAGTTACAACATAATAATAAATGCTGAAATAACAAGAACAGCAGTGGCGTCTAAAATGAGAATGGTAACTGGACAGGGTCTCGAGAAAAGTCTCTGGTAGAGGAATGCACTCCTCTTCTATCGGAGGAAGGGGATTGATCAGTCGATGTATGCGTATCTCCGGATCGGGCCTCAGTGGTCTGCCAATGGCAATCTGAGGATTTAGATCAGTGAGATTCTGGAGATAATCCATCATTCGCTGGTTCAAATGCTCTTGAGCGATGATGTATTGGATGAGGTTGGCCAGTACCGGGTCTCTCTCAATCCGCCCACCGGGAAAAGATGTTACTCCCCCGGGCGTTGCACAGCTCGGAAAGTAATAATATCCTCGTTCGCGGGCATGGGGTATTGCGGATCGAAGACGAGCAATCGCTTCGTTCACAGCAGCTTCTATGGCCAAGCGTGGAGTCGGCATAGATTTTCCCACAAAGGAAACCTCCGTTGGATCTTGGTTGGGGTCTACGGGAGGAATTTGTTCTGCTGCCCAATATTCTGAGGTGGAAGGGGTGATTCTCGATTTGAACAGCTCGTACTGGGGTGGCTGGGTAGAACCCATGGTACTGCAGGTAAAGTCCCACAATATTTTGACAAAGCTACCTGGGGTTGCATCTGGGGTTCTCCGATAAATACTAGGGCTCCGCATGGCCAGAGATGGTTGTGAGAGTGGTGCACGAGGTGAAGGTTGCTGGGTAAGGTCTCAAGGTGGCCTTCTTATATATCATCTGGGTTGGTTTATTTACCATGGTGAAAGGTAATAAATCCGCCAGATTAGCTCCCAAGGTCGGGTTCAGTGTCAGAGATACACATATCTCATAAAGAGACGTGTTACTGTGGGTGTCATTGGGGTTGGTTTTGGTAGCTGTGCCCGGAAAATGTGCGACTATGCGCTGACCAATTACGCAAGGCTACTATTAAAACAGAGGCACAATGACAGGCTGCGTTAATACACAAGGTTACACGATTACAAAGCGGGGATACACTGATACTTGGTACTACTCGTACGGCTTAGTCTACCTCGTTTACGTCTAAACGGGCGTGCCTGGTGGATGTCGAGGCTTCTCCACGTGTCTCACTGTTGAGATTAGTCGGAGATGGTGGAGGAACTGCAGGGTCGGGGTAGCGATGATGACCATCACAGGGATTGTTGGTCACAATCCCGTTGGAGTGTGCTCCCAAAAGGTGACGAAGCACTTCTGGGGTCATCAAGACACCTTGGCCGCTGGTTGGAGCTGACCTCAGGGTCTCGATCGGGTGTCCAAACAGCATGACTGGGTTGTCGGCGTCGGACTCGGCTTCCCTGCTTGCCGGGGCTCGACGAACCAGCTCTCCTCAAGCTGCGATCAGATCAATAGTGATTTGATCGAACAATGCCTCTAGCGCACTTACATAGCGCACTAGGTGCAATAACGCGGGATCTGTCTCGTGATCTCCGTTGGCAACTTGGGGGGGGGGTCTACCATACCCTTCACGCCTGGGGTAGTAGTAGAACGAGCGACAGTTAACTCTGGGCGACAACTGCCGGAGTTGAACTATAGCTTCTCGAGCGGCTAGCTGGATGGCTTGTGGCTCAAAGGAAGTTGTTCTTCCGGTGAACCTGTAGGGGTGTTCTGGCGACAGACCCCTACTGTAGATGTGTACAGTGGCCCAGAATTGGCGGTCTTCACTGCTCATGGGTCCTTGGTACACAACATATTCTGGGGGCTCTTCTAACGCGTAGGCACGACGGGTGAGGTTTGCGAGTATGGTCATGAAACCTCCAAGATTGGTTGCTGTGGTCTCATTGTGCACTATGGGACCAGGCATCGTGGCTATGTTGGGGAAGAGGCTGTGTTGTGCTGGGTTGAGGCTAGCGTGCCCTTTTTATAGAAAAGGGAACGGAGTCTTCCTTCGCACGCTTGAGAATGAGACATTTTTGCCATCGGTCACTGGCGTGTGATTGATAGGCTAGGCTGATAGGTTGGGCACCGACTGCCAAAAGTGTCGGGATCACTGTGTGCCTATCTTGCACGGGAAGCTTGGCTGGGGTTTTGGTTAGGGTCTGGTAGGTTGGTTTACCTAAGTTATCCGACCTGGCCAAGATAGGATTAGCCAATGGTCAGCCTGGCTCTGGTACCAAGTCTGTGGGGACCGATTCTCCGGGTATTAATTTCCAGAAAATGGCCCTTGTGCTCACCAGCCCCAGGATAAATTTTAGCTGATGGGGCACCAACTTGATATAGAAATTCCAAGCAAAATATAAAATATGTAGTACAAGACCATTTTGGCCTGTGAGTACAATAAATGGTTTCTAATGGTTGATGGCGGAAGCGGTTTGTGGATCATCAGTGTCTAAGGGGCTCCAATTCCCACAGGAACAGCTGACCAGGTTAACACCTATCTTCACGATGCTGCTATCACCGTTGCTTAGGTTCCGGGACTGTCGGCATGGTCGCTCTTCTCCGCGCAAGAAAATCTGGCCAAGACAATAGCCAGGGACAAACCAGTGAGTACTTTGAATGTACTCGCAAACATTTTGAACACAGGCATAAAATGACAATGATGTGCTGAAAATATTTTATGCTCATGACGTCAGTCAAAAATGACAAATAAAACTCTGATGCGTACGAGCATGTTAATTATGAATATGTAATAACACAGCAATATAAAGATTATGAAATAAACAACAAACATGCCACAGTCGGGTGTCTGTGCGACACCACATAAAGGGCTTTAAAAGAAATGCCACAGTCGGGCGTCTGTGCGACACCACATAAAGGGCTTTAAAAGAAATGCCACAGTCGGGCGTCTGAGCGACACCACATAAAGGGCTTTAAAAGAAATGCCACAGTCGGGCGTCTGAGCGACACCACATAAAGGCTTTAAAAGAAATGCCACAGTCGGGCGTCTGAGCGACACCACATAAAGGGCTTTAAAAGAAATGCCACAGTCGGGCATCTGAGCGACACCACATAAAGGGCTTTAAAAGAAATGCCACAGTCGGGCGTCTAAGCGACACCACATAAAGGGCTTTAACAGAAACAATCATAGTGAATATCCCGGAGGTAAAAACCATCCCAGAGATATTCGATAATACCAAAAATATCACGGGTTAGTTCACAACAGAAATAATAATCTTAATCATCATAAATCACAAGTAGTGTTTCTAGTTCTGGTTTAATAGTTTCACCTCCGAAGACCGACTCTAAGACCGACACTTGACCCATCCCAGACTGTAGTCCTTAACCATGGACACGGCTATTCGAATAGGTTTAATCTCTGCAGAGGGTGTACTCTTTACCCACGAGTAACGGATTCCTTTAGTCCATCGGGACTAATTCCGTCTACGGTCTTTTTGTTGGAAACACACCTAACTTGCACACACCAGCTTAACTCACATGTGTCTGGAATCACCCATGACACCTGTCAAGCAAAACTCTAAGTGGGGAGGCTACAACCTCGACGTAACATGGGATCACAAAATTTATACCGCGCACAAAACTTGGGAAGCTACCCCCTTCGGCTACAACCGAAACACCCATGCTCCCGGACCCGGTGGCATGACTACCGGATGCTCCAGTATCTTCCACCATGGCCTCTCTGTACAGTGTGTGTTAGGAAAGGGGTTGACAACTTACTGAACCGTACCCTACTAATTGTAGAGACGAGTGGTAGTACGAAGCAAGTATGGGGCTTACTGGCGCAAGACTCGATCTACGGTCGACTCAGGAGGTTGTAATATTTCCTGCATGATTAGCATAACAATGCATATATTTCAAACAACAGATAGAAGCATCACGCGACATACCCCTCAGGCCATACCGGACATGACCATCTCGACGGAGGACTAGGAACAAGACCGTGTCTACCCAAGACAGAGGCCTTTCCGGCTTCCCTTCCGGTATGTATGAGAGGCATATGACGGTGATTTCCATATCAACTCATCGGCATAAAAAAATCATTAACATGCACTCATGAGTAGGATCACTTCCTCACATAAAATTACGTATGCTCGTGTCGCGGTGGTGTTGTCACCGAGTCAAACAACACACACAAAAATTACACCGGGGTTCAGAATGCTTGCCTACAGGTCATGGGAAAGCAGGGTGCATTCCAAAACATCTTGAAATCTTCAAAAATCCTATTTAGAAGAATATATATGAATTAACACACAAAAACAAAACAGCACAAAAAGTTGACTTGAAAGTTTTTCAAATAAATCTTAAAATAAACTAGACAATATTTGAGAGAGGTAGGAAAAAGAATCAATTTATTTGGAGTTGTATTTAAAAAGATACAGCCGGTCAAAGTTTTGTCAAAAATCTGTTATTTAAATAAAAACAGAAAAGAAAACGTTTTGAAATATACGTACACGTCGAAGGCGCATTTTGGAAGTGCGCTTCCACTTATCCAGCGTGGACTGCGCCTGAGTCACTGACAGTGGGTCCAGGGGGCCCCACTGGTCAGGTTTGACCAGTCTCCTTCCCTCTCCTTCCTCTGGCCGAACAGAGGCGGGGACTCCGGTGATCGTCGCCGGCGTTTGGCGGCTTCTCGCGGGCCCCCGAGGGTGGGGACGGATCCGCTAGACTGGGGCGGTCCTCCCGGTGGTCGCTGGGTCGGCGGGGACGGCGCGAGCTGCCGGCGGCGAGCTTCGCGGCGGAGGATGCTTCGGGGACAAAGTGATTTTGGGGCCGCGGTGGCTCCCGATCAACATGGAGCAGGGGGACAGGCTCACGGGAGGAAAGGAAAGTTCCCGGTGGAGAGAGTGGAGAGGGGAAGGCCCTGGTGGCGCCGGAATGGCCGGGGCCGTGGTGGCGGTTGGAGTTGCCGGAGGGGAAGAAGACGACTCCCTCCCTTCGATTGACGGCCAAGGGGGCACGAGCGGAGTGGTGTGAGGCTACCTGCGTGCGGGCTTGAGCTCGGGGGCCTCTTTATAGCACATCTGAGTCGGTTTGCAGCGACCGTGGATAAGCTTGCCGGCGACCGCCGTTCTGTTGCTAGGGCGACGTGGCGGCAATGCGCGCTAGGGGACGAAGCTGTGGATGAGCACGCACTGCTCCAGGAGGCAGGTGGCAAGCGCTGGTGGCTTGGGCGGCGCCGACACGGCCGGGCCTGCAAGCGTCCACCAGCTAGCCGCCACGGCCGTCCTGACGGTGGCGTTGTGGAGTGCCAGGTTGGTCGGGGTGGTGCGGTGGTACAAGGGGACACGGCGTGCTGGCTGCGGTCGGTCACGGACCGGGTTGAGTGCGGGGTGTGACGCGGCGGCTCGGGCGCTTGTGGGTGCCAAACGCAGGCTGTGGGCGCGCCCAGAGCACGCCTGGGACATGCTCGACGAAATGCCAAGGCAGCCTAGAGGTTGCGGTTGAGGCTGGCAATAAATAGGTCTAGTCTAGGGTTAGCAATGGAATCGAGGGACATGGTGGATTGGTCAGGGGCTCAAGTTCACCAAGTAAACTTGAAGTCATGCCAAAACTGCCTGTGCACTCAGGGTGTTTGACAAAATGCCAAAGGCACCTAGGTAGTTCTTGGAGTGGTCAAATCCTCCAGATCAGTGTCTCTATGGATGTAAGAGAGGGTGGTGAAGTTGGTTTGCAAAAAGGAGAAACTTGCTAGTGCAAGTTTTGCTAAATTACGATTCTGGACAGGGAGTAAATGGCATCATTACAAGGACCAAAAGTGGTCCAAAGAGAGCATGCTCCTGGACTTAGAGGTTTTGCAGGGTTGACTACAAGCATGAGAAAGCACAAGATCACTAGAGTAAGAAAGGATGGGGTTGCAGTAGAAAAACACAAGTCTGGTTCAGAATGAAAAGGAGGTTGATGCACTCAAATTTTCCAAAGAACATCACTATGTTTTTGCATAAAGTTGGATGGCATGCTACTACTGACATCCCATAATTAGGTTGGAGGCTCTAGGGAAATATTTAATTGGGTTGTAGTGCAAAAATATCTACTAGACCAGAGAAGAAAAACAGGTGTAACACTCCAAATAAGCAATGAAATAATTTTATTATTACACAAAAGTGATCTGGGGGCATCACATGACATCTCCAAATTTTGGTTGGAATATTAGTTAAAGTTATCAAGTGGTTGCAGTATAAACAGAGCTCCAAAATTTAAATCAAGCCACTTTAATGATTAAAGCTCAGGGTGAAATAATTTAATAAATAAATCTACTGATTTAGAAATTTTTATATAGAGAGCATAGAAGTCCAATATATTTTGGAAAGCTCCACTGGGGAAAATATAAAACTCCTTAACCATAAAAGAAGAGTTCTGAAATCAACAGAAAAAAAATCCAGAATGCAAAATTTTAAAACTCCTGGCAAAATTTTAATATCAAAATTTTGGTTAAATTTTTGGGGTGTTACATAGATGAACCATCTTTGTTTCTTTTGAATGGCCTCTTCCGCTGACTGGGTTTGGAGCCAGTGAATCCGGCGCTGACCGTCATGTCGTCGGCATTGTCAGTGTGGCTCTAACGCTTGTTTTTGTTGCGCCAGGCCTGCCGTCTCTGATCCTTGCTTTGGAAGTGCCAGGATCGCTGGTACTCTCACTGCTATGGGCAAGCCAGCTATCTTCTCCTGCGCAAAAGCAGGTCATGAGTGATGTGAGGGCTGCAGTGGACTTCGGCTTTTCTTGGCCGAGGTGTCGGGCAAGCCATTTGTCGCGGATGCTGTGTTTAAAGGCTGCTAGAGCCTCTGCGTCCAGACAATCAACAATTTGGTTCTTTTTAATTAGGAATCGGGTCCAGAATTTTCTGGCTGACTCTCCGGGCTGCTAGACTATTTGACTGAGGTCATCGGTGTCCGGAGGCCGAATATAAGTGCCCTCGAAGTTGTCTCTAAAGGCATCCTCCAGGTCTTCCCAGCTTCCAATAGACTTTTTTGGGAGGCTGTTTAACCAGTGTCGAGCTGGTCCCTTAAGTTCGAGGGGGAGGTATTTGATGGCATGTAGATTGTCACCGCGAACCATGTGAATGTGGAGAAGAAAATCTTCAATCCATACTGCGGGATCTATTCTGCCATCGTATGATTCAATGTTCACGGGTTTAAACCCTTATGGAAACTGGTGCTCCATTACCTCATCGGTGAAGCATAGGGGGTGTGCGGTGCCTCTATATCAGGCAACGTCACGACGCAGTTCGGATGGAGTCCGTATGCGGTTTTCGGCCTGGGTGAAGTTGTGCTTGTCGCGCCAGGCCTGATGGCCTTCTTCTCACGCTGGGGCGCACCCCCTTGATCCATAGATTGATCTGGTATGTCTGGCTCTATTAGCCAGGTCCTGCCGTAGGTCATAAGTGTATCCTGCAGCTGATGTCTCTCTGCCTTTATGGCGGGGTGGTGCAGGCTGGTGTTCGTCTTGAGTTGCCACTCTGTCCCGGCCACGTGGTGGTCGGTCAGGTCCGTCAGCAGCATTACACGTTGGCGGTATAGGCTCTGGGGCCTCATCGTCGAATTGGAGTAGCAGCTTGCGCTTCGGATAACTCTTGGTTGGTCGTTCAACGCCATATTCCTCGGCTGCGAGGACATCAGTCCATCTGTGATTGAGCAGATCCTGATCAGCTTGAAGCTGTTGCTGCTTCTTTTTCAAGCTTCTTGCAGTGGCTATTAGCCAGTGCTTAAAGCGCTCTCATTCGAGGGGTTCCTCTAGCACGATGAATTCTTCATCGCCGAGGCTCTTGTCCTCTTTGGAGATCGGTGAGTAGTTACTATCCTCCGAGCCCTCGTTCCCGATGGGATTGTCGGGGTTGACTTGCCCATCCTCCCGATCATGATGCTCGGATGTTGGTTCGATAGGGGCTTCTTGGTCTTCGGTGTTATCTGGAGTATTGTTGTCTCCGGTGCCAGTATTGTTGTCTTTTTCGTGACGTGATTTAGAGCGGCACCGCTGATGTCGACGCTTTGGTGGTGCCACAGGAGGCTTATCCTTGACTGGATCCTTCCCACCTTCGTCGTCATCCTCTTTGGGTATGTCCATCATGTACACGTCATATGTGGAAGTAGCCGTCTAGTGTCCAGTAAACGGCGGGTTCTGGCTTTGTTCTTCTCCGGCATCGTCGTCCATGTCGTCGATGTCTTCGAAAGCGTAATCGAGCATGTCGGTTAAGTCCTCGGCAGTGGCTATGAAGTGGGTGGCGGGTGGCACGTAAAATTCCCCGCTGTCAGCCCCTAGTGTGGGCTGGGCGTAGTTTGGCAGCGATCCTTCTGTAATGGCGAGTGATCGCATTAAGTCCAGGGCCTCGTTTAAGAGTGAGGTTCGGACAGGAGAGCGAGAGTCTGTGGAGCAGGGCAGAACAGGAGTTCCCTGGCTGAGCTCGCATAACACGGACCTTGAGAGTTCGGATCTGGTGTTCGGGGAGGAGTCTGGCTTCGTGTTGATGAAGGGAGCCTGGTATGACTCCGGGCCTACCGGTGAAACGATCTCCACCATATCTCCGGTGTTGAGCTCTATGGCTGCGGAGAGTCCAACGGGCTCTAAATGAAGGAAATATGCCCTAGAGGCAATAATAAAGTTATTATTTATTTCCTCATATCATGATAAATGTTTATTATTCATGCTAGAATTGTATTACCTGGAAACATAATACATGTGTGAATACATAGACAGACATAGTGTCACTAGTATGCCTCTACTTGACTAGCTCGTGAATCAAAGATGGTTAAGTTTCCTAACCATAGACATGAGTTGTCATTTGATTAACGGGATCACATCATTAGGAGAATGATGGGATTGACTTGACCCATTTTGTTAGCTTAGCACTTGATCGTTTAGTATGTTGCTATTCTTTCTTCATGACTTGTACATGTTCCTATGACTATGAGATTATGTAACTCCCACTTACCAGAGGAACACTTTGTGTGCTACCAAACATCACAACGTAACTGGGTGATTATAAAGTTGCTCTACAGGTGTCTCCAAAGGTACTTGTTGAGTTGACATTTTTCGAAATTAGGATTTGTCACTCCGATTGTCGGAGAGGTATCTCTGGGCCATCTCGATAATGCACATCACTATAAGCCTTGCAAGCAATGTAGCTAATGAGTTAGTTACGAGATGATGCATTATGTAACGAGTAAAGAGACTTGCCGGTAACGAGATTGAACTAGGTATTGAGATACCAACGGTCGAATCTCGGGCAAGTAACATACCGATGACAAAGGGAACAACGTATACTGTTATGCGGTTTGACCGATAAAGATCTTCATAGAATATGTAGGAGCCAATATGAGCATCCAGGTTGCGCTATTGGTTATTGACCGGAGACGTGTCTCGGTCATGTCTACATAGTTCTCGAACCCGCAGGGTCCGCACGCTTAAAGTTAGATGACAGTTATATTATGAGTTTATGTGTTTTGATGTACCGAAGCTGTTCGGAGTCCCGGATGTGATCACGGACATGACGAGGAGTCTCGAAATGGTCGAGACATGAAGATTGATATATTGGACGACTATATTTGGACACCGGAAAGGTTCCGGGTGAGATTGGGATAATACCGGAGCTCTAGGAGGTTATCGGAACCCCCCAGGATGTATATGGGCCTTAATGGGCTTTAGTGGAAAGGAGGGGAAAAGGAGAAAGGGAGGGGGCGCCCCCCCCCAAGCCCAATCCGAATTGGGAGCCCCCCCTTTCCTTCCTCCCTCCTTCCTCTTCCTTCCCTCTCCCTCTCCAAATAGGAAAGGGAGGAGTCCTACTGCCGGCCCCTCCTCCACTCATTTATGTACTGAAGGTTGTTCGGAGCTCCGGGAGGTTATCGGAACCCCTCGGGATGTATATGGGCCTTAATGGGCTTTAATGGAAAGGAGGGGAAAAGGAGCAAGGGAGGGGGAGCCCCTCCGCAAGCCCAATCCTAATTGGGAGGGGGGCCGGCCCCCCTTTCCTTCCTCCCTCCTTCCTCTTCCTTCCCTCTCCCTCTCCAAATAGGAAAGGGAGGAGTCCTAGTCCCGGTGGGAGTAGGACTCCCCCCCTTGGGCGTGCCTCCTCCCCTTGGCCAGCCCCTCCTCCACTCCTTTATATACGGGGGAGGGGGCACCCCATAGACACAACAATTGATCATTGATCTCTTAGCCGTGTGCGGTGCCCCCCTCCACCATAGTCCTCCTCGATAATATCGTAGCGGTGCTTAGGCGAAGCCCTGCGTCAGTAGAACATCATCATCGTCACCACACCGTCGGCTGACGGAACTCTCCCTCAACACTGGGCTGGATCAGAGTTCGAGGGACGTCATCGAGCTGAACATGTGCAAGAACTTGGAGGTGCCGTGCTTTCGGTGCTTGATCGGTCGGGCCGTGAAGATGTATGACTACATCAACCGCGTTGTGCTAACGCTTCCGCTTTCGGTCTACGAGGGTGCGTGGACACACTCTCCCCTCTCGTTGCTATGCATCACCATGATCTTGCGTGTGCGTAGGAATTTTTTTGAAAATACTACGTTCCTCAACAGTGGTATCAGAGCCTAGGTTTTATGCGTTGATGTTATATGCACGAGTAGAACACAAGTGAGTTGTGGGCGATACAAGTCATACTGCTTACCAGCATGTCATACTTTGGTTCGGCGGTATTGTTGGATGAAGCAGCCCGGACCGACATAACGCGTACGCTTACGCGAGACTGGTTCTACCGACGTGCTTTGCACATAGGTGGCTGGCGGGTGTCAGTTTCTCCAACTTTAGTTGAACCGAGTGTGGCTACGCCCGGTCCTTGAGAAGGTTAAAACAACACTAACTTGACGAACTATCGTTGTGGTTTTGATGCGTAGGTAAGAACGGTTCTTGCTCAGCCCGTGGCAGCCACGTAAAAGTTGTAACAACAAAGTAGAGGACGTCTAGCTTGTTTTTGGAGGGCATGTCGTGATGTGATATGGTCAAGACGTGACGCTATATTTTATTGTATGAGATGATCATGTTTTGTAACCGAGTTATCGGCAACTGGCAGGAGCCATATGGTTGTCGCTTTATTGTATGCAATACAATCACCCTGTAATTGCTTTACTTTATCACTAAGTGGTAGCAATTGTCATATAAGCAATAGTTGGCGAGACGACAATGATGCTACGATGGAGATCAAGGTGTCGCGCCGGTGACGATGGTGATCATGACAGTGCTTCGGAGATGGAGATCACAAGCACAAGATGATGATGGCCATATCATATCACTTATATTGATTGCATGTGATGTTTATCTTTTATGCATCTTATCTTGCTTTGATTGACGGTAGCATCATTGAAAACTACTCCATTTCACGTGATGATCGGTTATGGTTTAGTTGATTTGGATCACATGATCACTTAGATGATTAGAGGGATGTCTATCTAAGTGGGAGTTCTTAAGTAATATGATTAATTGAACTTAAATTTATCATGAACTTAGTACCTGATAGTATTTTGCTTGAGTATGTTTGTTGTAGATAGATGGCACGTGTTGTTGTTCCATTGAATTTTAATGCGTTCCTTGAGAAAACAAAGTTGAAAGATGATGGTAGCAATTACACGGACTGGGTCTGTAACTTGAGGATTATCCTCATTGCTGCACAGAAGAATTACGTCCTGGAAGCACCGCTAGGTGCCAAACCTGCTGCAGGAGCAACACCAGATGTTATGAACGGCTGGCAGAGCAAAGCTGATGACTACTCAATAGTTCAGTGTGCCATGCTTTACGGCTTAGAACCGGGACTTCAACAACATTTTGAACGTCATGGAGCATATGAGATGTTCCAGGAGTTGAAGTTAATATTTCAAGCAAATGCCTGGATTGAGAGATATGAAGTCTACAATAAGTTCTACAGCTGCAAGATGGAGGAGAATAGTTCTATAAGTGAGCATATACTTAGAATGTCTGGGTATAACAATCACTTGATTCAACTTGGAGTTAATCTTCCGGATGATAGCATCATTGACAGAATTCTTCAATCACTGCCACCAAGCTACAAGAGCTTCGTGATAAACTATAATATGCAAGGGATGGATAAGACAATTCCCAAGCTCTTCGCAATGCTAAAGGCTGCGGAGGTAGAAATCAAGAAGGAGCATCAAGTGTTGATGGTCAATAAGACCACCAGTTTCAAGAAAAAGGGCAAAGGGAAAAGGAAGGGTGCTACGTCTTGAGCTTGCGTTGGTTTTCCTCGAAGAGGAGAGGGTGATGCAGCAATAGTAGCGTAAGTATTTCCCTCAGTTTTTTAGAACCAAGGTATCAATCCAGTAGGAGGCTCCTCAAAAGTCCCACACACCTACACAAACAAACTGAGAACTCGCAACCAACGCGATAAAGGGGTTGTCAATCCCATCACGGCCACTTGTGAAAGTGAGATCTAATAAAGATAGTAAGATAAGATAAATATATTTTTTGTATTTTATAATATAGATGCAAAAAGTAAAGATGCAAATAAAAGTAGATTGGAAGAAAATATGATAAGAGATAGACCCGGGGGCCATAGGTTTCACTAGTGGCTTCTCTCAAGATAGCATAAGTATTACGGCGGGTGAACAAATTACTGTCAGGCAATTGATAGAAAAGCGAATAATTATGAGATTATCTAGGCATGATCATGTATATAGGCATCACGTCCATAACAAGTAGACCGACTCCTGCCTGATCTACTACTATTACTCCACACATCGACCGACTCCTGCCTGCATCTAGAGTATTAAGTTCATAAGAATAGAGTAACGCATTAAGCAAGATGACATGATGTAGAGGGATAAACTCAAGCAATATGATATAAACCCCATCTTGTTATCCTCGATGGCAACAATACAATGCGTGCCATGCAACCCTTTCTGTCACTGGGTAAGGACACCGCAAGATTGAACCCAAAGCTAAGCACTTCTCCCATGGCAAGAAAGATCAATCTAGTAGGCCAAACCAAACTGATAATTCAAAGAGACTTGCAAAGACAACTCAATCATACATAAAAGAATTCGGAGAAGATTCAAATATTATTCATCGATAAACTTGATCATAAACCCACAATTCATCGCATCTTGACAAACACACCGCAAAAAAGAGTTTACATCGAATAGATCTCCACAAGAGAGGGGGAGAACATTGTATTGAGATCCAAAAAGAGAGAAGAAGCCAACTAGCTAATAACTATGGACCCGTAGGTCTGTGGTCAACTACTCACAACTCATCGGAGGGGCAAGGATGTTGATGTAGAGGCCCTCCGTGGTCGATTCCCCCTCCGGCAGAACGCTGGTGAAGGCTCCAAGATGGGATCTCGCGGATACAGAAGGTTATGGTGGTGGAAATTGTGTTTCGTCTGCTCCCTGGATGTTTTCGGGGTACGTAGGTATATATAGGAGGAAGAAGTACGTCGGTGGCCACCCGAGGGGCCCACGAGACAGGGGGCGCCCTATGGGGGGCGCCCTCCTATCTCTTGGGAGCCTCGGCTGCTTCTTGACTTGCACTCCAAGTCCTCCGGATCATGTTCATTCCAAAAATCACACTCCCGAAGGTTTCATTCTGTTTGGACTCCGTTTGATATTCCTTTTCTTCGAAATACTGAAATAGGCAAAAAAACAGCAATACGGGCTGGGCCTCCGGTTAGTAGGTTAGTCCCAAAAATGATATAAATGTGTAAAATAAAGACCATAAACATCCAAAAGGGGTAATATAATAGCATGGAACAATCAAAAATTATAGATACGTTGGAGACGTATCAAAGGGGAACTTCAGGAAGAACGGCAAACAAGTTGTTGCTCAAGAGAAGAAACCCAAGTCTGGACCTAAGCCTGAGACTGAGTGCTTCTACTGCAAACAAACTAGTCACTGGAAGCGGAACTGCCCCAAGTATTTGGTGGATAAGAACGATGGCAAGGTGAACAAAGGTATATGTGATATACATGTTATTGATGTGTACCTTACCAGAGCTCGCAGTAGCACCTGGGTATTTGATACTGGTTCTGTTGCTAATATTTGCAACTCGAAACAGGGACTACGGATTAGCGGACACTGGCTACGACGAGGTGACGAAGCGCGTGGGAAATGGTTCCAAAGTCGACGTGATCGCCATCGGCACGCTACCTCTGCATCTACCTTCGGGATTAGTTTTAGACCTAAATAATTGTTATTTGGTGCCAGTGTTGAGCATGAACATTATATCTGGATCTTGTTTGATGTGAGACGGTTATTCATTTAAATCTGAGAATAATGGTTGTTCTATTTATATGAATAATATCTTTTATGGTCATGCACCCTTAAAGAGTGGTCTATTTTTGATGAATCTCGATAGTAGTGATACACATATTCATAATCTTGAAGCCAAAAGATGCAGAGTTGATAATGATAGTGCAACTTATTTGTGGCACTGCCGTTTAGGTCATATTGGTGTAAAGCGCATGAAGAAACTCCATACTGATGGACTTTTGAAATCACTTGATTATGAATCACTTGGTACTTGCGAACCATGCCTCATGGGCAAGATGACTAAAACTTTGTTCTCCGGAAATATGGAGCGAGCAACTGATCTGTTGGAAATCATACATACTGATGTATGTGGTCCAATGAATGTTGAGGCTCGCGGCGGGTATCATTATTTTCTCACCTTCACAGATGATTTGAGCAGATATGGGTATATCTACTTAGTGAAACATAAGTCTGAAACATTTGAAAAGTTCAAAGAATTTCAGAGTGAAGTTGAAAATCATCGTAACAAGAAAATAAAGTTTCTATGATCTAATCGTGGAGGAGAATATTTGAGTTACGAGTTTGGATTTACATTTGAAGCAATGCAGAATAGTTTCGCAACTCACGCCACCCGGAACACCACAACGTAATGGTGTGTCTGAACGTCGTAGTCGTACTTTACTAGATATGGTGCGATCTATGATGTCTCTTACTGATTTACCGCTATCGTTTTGGGGTTATGCTTTAGAGATGGCCGCATTCACATTAAATAGGGCACCATCGATGTCCGTTGAGACGACGCCTTATGAACTGTGGTTTGGCAAGAAACCAAAGTTGTCGTTTCTTAAAGTTTGGGGCTGCGATGCTTATGTGAAAAAGCTTCAACACGATAAGCTCGAACCCAAATCAGAGAAATGTGTCTTCATAGGATACCCAAAGGAAACTGTTGGGTACACCTTCTATCACAGATCCGAAGGCAAGACATTTGTTGCCAAGAGTGGATCTTTTCTAGAGAAGGAGTTTCTCTCAAAAGAAGTGAGTGGGAGGAAAGTGGAACTTCATGAGTTAACTATACCTGCTCCTTTATTGGAAAATAGTTCATCACGGAAACCGGTTCCTGTGATGACTACACCAATAAGTGAGGAATCTAATGATGTTGATCATGAAACTTTAGATCAAGTTACTACAGAACCTCGTAGGTCAAACAGAGTAAGATCTGCACCAGAGTGGTACGGTAATCCTATTCTAGAGGTCATGTTACTTGACCATGGCGAACCTACGAACTATGAGGAAGTGATCACAAGCCCAGATTCCGCAAAATGGCTTGAGGCCATGAAATCTGAGATGGGAGCCATGTATGAGAACAAAGTGTGGACTTTGGTTGACTTGCCCGATGATCGGCAAGCCATCGAGAATAAATGGATCTTCAAGAAGAAGACTAACGCTAATGGTAATGTTACTGTCTACAAAGCTCGACTTGTTGCAAAAGGTTTTCGACAAGTTCAAGGTGTTGACTACGATGAGACTTTCTCACCCGTAGCGATGCTTAAGTCTGTCTGAATCATGTTAGCAATGGCCGCATTTTATGATTATGAAATTTGGCAAATGGATGTCAAAACTGCATTCCTGAATGGATTTCTGGAAGAAGAGTTGTATATGATGCAACCAGAAGGTTTTGTCGATCCAAAGGATGCTAACAAAGTGTGCAAGCTCCAGCGATCCATTTATGGACTGTGCAAGCCTCTCGGAGTTGGAATAAACACTTTGATAGTGTGATCAAAGCATATGCATGGTTTTACATAGACTTTTGGAGAAGCCTGTATTTACAAGAAAGTGAGTGGGAGCTCTGTAGCATTTCTAATATTATATGTGGACGACATATTATTGATTGGAAATTATATAGAATTTCTGGATAGCATAAAAGGATACTTGAATAAAAGTTTTTCAATGAAAGACCTCGGTGAAACTGCTTACATATTGGGCATCAAGATCTATAGAGATAGATCAAGACGCTTGATTGGACTTTCACAAAGTACATACCTTGATAAAGTTTTGAAAAAGTTCAAAATGGATCAAGCAAAGAAAGGGTTCTTGCCTCTGATACAAGGTGTGAAATTGAGTCAGACTCGATGCCCGACCACTGCAGAAGATAGAGAGAAAATGAAAGAAGTTCCCTATGCTTCAGCCATAGGCTCTATCATTTATGCAATGCTGTGTACCAGACCTGATGTGTGCCTTGCTATTAGTTTAGCAGGGAGGTACCAAAGTAATCCAGGAGTGGATCACTGGACAGCGGTCAAGAACATCCTGAAATACCTGAAAAGGACTAAGGATATGTTTCTCGTTTATGGAGGTGACAAAGAGCTAGTCGTAAATGGTTACATCGATGCAAGCTTTAACACTGATCCGGACGATTCTAAATCGCAAACCGGATACGTGTTTATATTGAACGGTGGAGCTGTTAGTTGGTGCAGTTCTAAACAAAGCGTCGTGGCGAGATCTACATGTGAAGCGGAGTACATAGTTGCTTCGGAAGCAGCAAATGAAGTAGTCTGGATGAAGGAGTTCATATCCGATCTAGGTGTCATACCTAGTGCATCGGGTCCAATGAAAATCTTTTGTGACTATACTGGTGCAATTGCCTTGGCAAAGGAATCCAGATTTCACAAGGGAACCAAGCACATCAAGAGACGCTTCAATTCCATCTGGGACCAAGTCCAGGTGGGAGACATAGAAATTTGCAAGATACATACGGATCTGAATGTTGCAGACTCGTTGACTAAGCCTCTTCCACGAGCAAAACATGATCAACACCAAGGCTCCATGGGTGTTAGAATCATTGTTGTGTAATCTAGATTATTGACTCTAGTGCAAGTGGGAGGCTGAAGGAAATATGCCCTAGAGGCAATAGTAAAGTTATTATTTATTTCCTCATATCATGATAAATGTTTATTATTCATGCTAGAATTGTATTACCTGGAAACATAATACATGTGTGAATACATAGACAAATATAGTGTCACTAGTATGCTTCTACTTGACTAGCTCATGAATCAAAGATGGTTAAGTTTCCTAACCATAGACATGAGTTGTCATTTGATTAATGGGATCACATCATTAGGAGAATGATGTGATTGACTTGACCCATTCCGTTAGCTTAGCACTTGATCGTTTAGTATGTTGCCATTGCTTTCTTCATGACTTGTACATGTTCCTATGACTATGAGATTATGTAACTCCCGCTTACCAGAGGATCACTTTGTGTGATACCAAACGTCACAACGTAACTGGGTGATTATAAAGGTGCTCTACAGGTGTCTCCAAAGGTACTTGTTGAGTTGACGTATTTCGAGATTAGGATTTGTCACTCCGATTGTCGGAGAGATATCTCTGGGCCCTCTCGGTAATGCATATCACTATAAGCCTTGCAAGCAATGTAGCTAATGAGTTAGTTACGGGATGATGCATTACATAACGAGTAAAGAGACTTGCTAGTAACGAGATTGAACTAGGTATTGAGATACCGACGATCGAATCTCGGGCAAGTAACATACCGATGACAAAGGGAACAACGTATGTTGTTATGCGATTTGACCGATAAAGATCTTCGTAGAATATGTAGGAGCCAATATGAGCATCCAGGTTCCGCTATTAGTTATTGACTAGAGACGTGTCTCGGTCATGTCTACATAGTTCTCGAACCCATAGGGTCCGCACGCTTAAAGTTAGATGACAGTTATATTATGAGTTTATGTGTTTTGATGTACCGAAGGTTGCTCAGAGTCCCGGATGTGATCACAGACATGACGAGGAGTCTCGAAATGGTCGATACATGAAGATCGATATATTGGACGACTATATTTGGACACCGGAAAGGTTCCGGGTGAGATTCGGACAATACCGGAGCTCCGGGAGGTTATCGGAACCCCCCGGGATGTATATGGGCCTTAATGGGCTTTAATGGAAAGGAGGGGAAAAGGAGCAAGGGAGGGGGCTCCCCTCCCCAAGCCCAATCCTAATTGGGAGGGGGGCCGGCCTCCCTTTCCTTCCTCCCTCCTTCCTCTTCCTTCCCTCTCCCTCTCCAAATAGGAAAGGGAGGAGTCCTAGTCCCGGTGGGAGTAGGACTCCCCCCCTTGGGCGTGCCTCCTCCCCTTGGCCGGCCCCTCCTCCACTCCTTTATATACGGGGGAGGGGGCACCCCAAAGACACAACAATTGATCATTAATCTCATAGCCGTGTGCGGTGCCCACCTCCACCATAGTCCTCCTCGATAATATCGTAGCGGTGCTTAGGCGAAGCCCTGCGTCGGTAGAACATCATCATTGTCACCACACCGTCGTGCAAACAGAACTCTCCCTCGACACTCGGCTGGATCGGAGTTCGAGGGACGTCATCGAGCTGAACGTGTGCAAGAACTCGGAGGTGCTGTGCTTTCGGTGCTTGATCGGTCGGGCCGTGAAGACGTACGACTACATCAATCGCGTTGTGCTAACGCTTCCACTTTTGGTCTACGAGGGTACGTGGACACACTCTCCCCTCTCGTTGCTATGCATCACCATGATCTTGTGTGTGCGTAGGATTTTTTTTGAAATCACTATGTTCCCCAACACTAAATTCCCGTCTTCGGACTCGGTGAGGTGTTCCGGATCTGAGGCCGGAGCTGCGGTTGAGGCCGTGAACCCTTGGAAGATCAAGGCTCCTCGGATATTGGTGACATAGTTTATGTTTCCAAAACTGATCTAATAACTAGGGGCGTAGCTGTCGATCTTCTCCAGATGGCCAATCGAATTGGCATGCAGTGTGAAGCCGCCGAATACGAAGATTTGGCCAGGGAGAAAAGTCTCCCTCAGGGCGGTATTGTTGTGGATGATTGATGGAGCCATCGAGCCTTCTGGTGACAACACAATGGAACTCTCAATAAAAGCACCAATGTCGGTGTCAAAACCGGCAGATCTTGGATAGGGGGTCCCGAACTATGCGTCT
The DNA here is from genome assembly GCF_002162155.2 of Triticum dicoccoides. Lineage (NCBI taxonomy): Eukaryota > Viridiplantae > Streptophyta > Magnoliopsida > Poales > Poaceae > Triticum > Triticum dicoccoides. The sequence continues at coordinate 107,981,521 of NC_041387.1, read as the reverse complement.
AAGGATCGAAGGTAACAGGAGGCAGGGGACACGATGTTTACCCAGGTTCGGGCCCTCTTAATGGAGGTAATACCCTACTTCCTGCTTGATTGGCTTTCATGAGTATATGGGTTACAAGAGTTGATCTACCTCGAGATCGTAATGGCTAAACCCTAGATGTCTAGCCTGTATGATTGAGATTGCCCCTAAGGACTAAACCCTACGGTTTTTATAAGCACCAGAGGGGACTAGGGCTGTACAAAGTTGGTTTATAGAGGAAGGAAACTACACGCCCCGCTTGTCGTCCATGCAGAGGAGAGTCCCATCCGGACACAGGAGAAGACCTTCTATCTCATATCTTCACGGCCCATCAATACGGCCCAGGTCACATAGGCCGACTCCCCGAGGACCCACAGACCAGAACTCCCTCACCGATCGATCAAGTATCGAACGTATGGCACCTCCAAGTTCTGCACACGTTCAACTCGATGACGTCCCTCGAAATATATATCCAGCAGAGTGTTGAGGAAGTAGAAGAGTTCCATAAGCACGACGGCGTGGTGACGGTGATGGTGAAGTGATCCGCGCAGGGCTTCGCCTAAGCACTACGTGAATATGACCGGAGGCGTAAACTGTGGAGGGGGGGCGCCGCACATGGCTAACAAATGTTGGTGTGTGTTCTAGGCGCCTCCCCCCTTCATATATATAGGTGGGAGGGAGAGGGAGAAGCCAAGGGGGTGCCCAAGTAGGAGGAATCCTAATTGGGGCCCTAGTGCAATTCGCCCCCCCCCCCCCTTACCATTACTTCCGGAGGGGGAAGGAAGGACGAGGGAGGAGAGAAGGAAGGAGGAGGCCGAATCCCTCCCCTTCCATTATCTCTTCTCCTCTTTCCTTCCCCTCCTATTTCAGCCTACATGGGGCGCACGAGCCCCTCAGGGGATGGTATGTCCCCTTCATGGCCCATTAGGCCCATGTAGTTGCCGGGGGGATGCCCGGAACCCCTTTCGGTGACCCGATATGTACCCGTTACCCCCGGAACACTTCCGGTGTCTAAATACCATCGTCCTATATATCAATCTTTACCTCTCGGCCATTTTGAGACCCCTCGTCATGTTCGTGATCTCATCCGGGACTCTGAACAATATTCGGTACCGAATCACATAACTCATATAATACAAAATCGTCATCGAACGTTAAGCGTGCGGACCCTACGGGTTCGAAAACTATGCAGACATGACCGAGACACCTCTCCGGTCAATAACCAATAGCGTAATCTAGATGCTCATATTGGCTCCCACATATTCTACGAAGATCTTTATCGGTCGAACCGTTATGACAACATGTGTTATTCCCTTTGTCATCGGTATGTTACTTGCCCGAGATTCGATCGTCGGTATCTTCGGACCTAGTTCAATCTCCTTATCGGCAAGTCTCCTTACTCGTTCCATAATGCATCATCCTGCAACTAACTCATTAGTCACTTTGCTTGCAAGGATTCTTATGATGTGCATTACCGAGAGGGCCCAGAGATACCTCTCCGATACTCGGAGTGACAAATTATAATCTCGATCTATGCCAACCCAACAAACACATTCGGAGATACTTGTAGCGCATATTTATAATCACCCAGTTACGTTGTGACGTTTGATAGCACACAAGGCATTCCTCCGGTATCTGGGAGTTGCATAATCTCATAGCCGGAGGAATATGTATTTGACATGAAGAAAGCAATAGCAATAAAACTGAACGATCATAATGCTAAGCTAACGAATGGGTCTTGTCCATCACATAATTCTCCTAATGATGGCGTCCCATTCATCAAATGACAACACATGTCTATGGTTAGGAAACTTAACCATCTTTGATTAATGAGCTAGTCTAGTAGAGGCATACTAGGGACACCGTGTTTTGTCTATGTATCCACACATGTATCAAGTTTCCGGTTAATACAATTCTAGCATGAATAATAAACATTTATCATGAAATAAGGAAATATAAAATAACGACTTTATTATTGCCTCTAGGGCATATTTCCTTCACGCAGCACACGTCGAGGACCTCACCCGTTGCCACGAATGGAGTTGTCGTCCCAGAGATGAGCACGCCCAAATCCACCAGAGGCCGCAGCCCTCGCGCCGCAACGTGGCGGACAGAGGAAACGCCCACCGCCACCATCCCTGGGGCACGCGCGGGCTTAGCCGGCGACCCCTCCGACGGCGGTGGTGCAGGAAAGGAGGGGGAAGGGAGTGGAGGCCTTGCGGCGGCGACGCTGGGATCCTCCCGTGTCGCCCGAGCAAGGCGACGCGGGGGCGGGGGTCGATACCAATTTCTTCCATGTTAGTCATGTAAACATTTGATGTGCACTACTTTAGAAAGGCAGAGACTGGAAAACTTGGGCAAAAGATATGCTTATTTCTTGGCCTAGAGACTACTTCCTCCGTTCACAGATATAAGATTGTTTAGATATTTCATTATGAACTATATACGTACTGAAATGAGTGAACAAACACACTAAAATCTATATACATCCGAGTCATAGAAGAGTTGAAACAAGATACAGTCACGAATAGATATATTTTCACCTACAATTTGCAGATGCATATATCATCATTTAGCTATAAACACCTAATAGGACTTATCACTAGTATAAAACGGGCCATTTGTCCCGGTTCGTAAGGGCCTTCTGTCCCGGTTTAAGAACCGGGACTAAAAGGTCGGTACTAATGCCCTTGGCCTTTAGTCCCGGTTCTTACACGAACCGGGACAGATGGGCCTCCACGTGCCCGCTACGGCCAGCCCAGGCAGGGGGGCCTTTGGTCCCGGTTGGTGACATAAACCGGGACCAAAAGGCATCCACGCGTCAGCAGCTGGCTGGAGCTGAGGTTTTTTTTGAAAGGGGTTGGTTTAGGGGTTTTGGGGGTTAATTTAGGTTGTTATTAGCTAGCTAATAGAGAGAAGTGTCCTCTCTTATATCTTCGTCCTTGGTTTACCAATGCTACTGCTATGTTCATTTCACCCGCTGATATATAATAACTCTTCATGCTCGCAACATGCATCATCATATATAATAACAAGTCCTACTAATCATGCATCATCATACAACTTCTACTCGTTATTAATAACAAGTCATACGATCATCATCCTCATAGTCATCGAACCAACCCTACTTAATTGTTCTTAGCACATGATCATCAGTATCAAGTAGGACCTAAATACCCTTAAGGTAAAATAACATAAAACAATATAGACCCTGACTCTCCATTATGGAGAATGGAGATCATCTTGTCTCCAATTCTTGCGCTTCGCTTCCTTTTGCTTCCAAGAACCTCCTTACTGTCCATACATTTTTTCCATTCTTTGATTGTCATGTCTCCACTTCTTTTAGAAATCTGGTATGGACAGTTGAGATTCGTAGGATGACCTGGTTGTATGTTCAAAACATCAAGACAATCATGCGTATACATCAGATGAGGCACACAATCATTCGGGATTATCTGTTGAAAAACATAGTAATAACTTCGTAGTTAGCAATGATGTACTAGTTTTAGAAGTATGCAAAAGATGCACGGATGTCGTAATAGTAAAAAATCTTACCAGGGTATCTCCATGGTAGTTACCGTAGTTAAACACGTGCACTAGTGGCACGTATTGACCATAATGTTGAGTAGTTTGATTGTAGATATTGTAATTCTCAAGATCAGTACAAAATGCGGTCAGATGATTTTTCTCCTTATAAGTTAATTCGGAGCCATCTTCCGCACATTCTTTGAAGAATGAAAATAAGCTGTCAATGGAAATAAGTTATCAACTATTTTGAAATAAAAAATATAAATTACTTAATAACTATGTTTGAGAAGCTCACATAGGGGAAGAATTGGAAGTGTATCAACAAGGACCCAAATGTCCATATTGTCTTGCTCGATTTTAGGATCACCAAGATCCATGGTGACAAGCATACCCTCATCAAAACCATACATCTTGCAAAGTGCTTCCCAATTTTTGCAACCAAAATGGGTTACACTCTCAGAATTGTACAACTTTACTTCAAAATCCACACCATGATGGGTCCTTAGGTGAATTTTCTTTGTTCCCATACTTTCATGGTCTTCAAAACCCATCCTCTCCAAGACATAGCGTCTTGCATAACATGGGATAAGCTAGTCGAATTGGAAAAGATGAAAAGTACACGTTAAAATAGTTGAAGTCGTGCTTAATTACGAAAAAAAATGTCGTCGTTGCGTACTGTTTTAACATCGAAGGTCTCCTCGAGCTTAATGCTAAAGCGCCGATCTTCGTCCAGCTCAAGGAACCTGTCGCACATACCTCGGTCGTCGTGGCACCAGTCGCACTCCCCCGGGCGGTTTTCATCGTCTGAGTACGACATTTCCTATGTTCATAATTCAAATATTAAACTTGTACAATTAAATATATGTACTAAAAAACCTAAATTAGATCATTATTATTCATCACGGGTTGACTATCGTTCTGTCGAGCCTTTTCTTGAAAACTCTCAGCTCATGTGGTGTACATATTCGACCGTCGGTGATGGTAGCTCCTCCTTTCATTCCCGAGTGCATTACACCAAATTGTCTAGCACACGGGAATGAAGAAGAAGCTACCCCAACGACAACAGTCGGATTCTTCATCCTCTCATATATATATGGTTGGAGACTCTCCCTCGCTGATTCCTCTCTGACATTTGCAACCGTCGGTGATGGTAGCTCCTCCTTTCATTCCCGAGTGCATTACACCAAATTGTGTCTAGCACACGGGAACGAATGAGAATCTACCCCCACGACAACAGTCGGGATTCTTCGTCCTCTCATATAGGTGGAGACTCGACAGACTTAAAGTCAACCCGAGGACTCATATTATAGGACTCATATTGACATGGAGATTTGGCTGGTCTCACCTCGAGGTCGGAGGAGGGTCGGTGACGGGGACGACAGCGCAGATGATGGAGGGGGCTCCTAGATTTCTGCATAGTGCTCTCCAATTTTAGCATTCAAAGTAGGAGTGATGAAGCTATGTACCTAGGGTAGGGTCATGGACCTGTCCAAACTACCCTACCCAAGGACATCTCTAGAAGAAACCGCCTGTCAGTCGACCTAGAGGTGTTCCACTCGACAGACTCGAGGACACTCGACCATGAAGATAACCACTCGACCATGAAGCTAACCACTCGACGGCTAGGAGATCTAAAGTCACTCTGCATGTAGAGGTCTGTCATTAAGTAGCCTTTATGGTCTTCATAGCACTTTATGTGGGCGTTACCAGTAACCCCCTGTCTTAATGTACTTTAAACCCTGCATAACTGAGGGCTGGAGGGGTCTGGCAAACTCTATATAAGCCACCCCCCCCTCCTCAGTGTAAAGGGTTCGCAGCCCTGTAACCCACACGCATATAATCCAGTCGATCGCCTCCGGGCACCGAGACATAGGGTTGTTACTTCCTCCGAGAAGGGCATGAACTCGTAAAACTCTTGCATGTACAACTACTCCATAGCTAGGATCTTGCCTCTCCCTTAGTACCCCCCTACACTACTATCAGACTTAGAACCACGACAGTTGGCGCCCACCTTGGGGTAGGTGTCTTAGCGACTTATTGCAGAAGTTGCAATTTTTTACGATCTCCTTCAGCATGGATTCAGGCAGAGTTTTGGTTGAGGGCCGCGAGATCCGTCTCGGCGCGCTCACGTTTGTCGCCGACGACTCTGCCTAGCTTCAGGAGGCTCCGCTCGACATCGACGCGCTCCCAGTCCGCGGAGCGACGCACTTTCGCGCGTGCATCCGCGGCGTCCTCCTGTGGCAACCGTCGACCCAGTATCGACCGGTTTTTGGGTCATCCTCCCTCCCTGCTTCCCGCCGGCGCAAGCGCTCCGGTCGGTCGAGGCTTCAGCGGTGGGTGAGGCATGCGGTGGCTCGCCAGTCGACCACCGCCCAAGTCGCGGCAATCGAGCCCAACGAATCTCTCTACAGCCGATTCGGCCTGTCGACTGGCTCCACAGAGACTGCATCCGGGTGCGACAACAGTGATCCAGCGGCAGAGGTCCTGATGGTCAATGGACCACACGGTCCCCCCGGTTTTCCCGGCGCCGGAGGAGGCGACGGTGGAGGTGATCCGTCGCACGACCATGAAGAGTACCTTCTCGAGCCCCTCAATTCGCTGCAGAGGGAAGAACTTCGCCGCGGGAACATGGATGCACTTCACACTCCTATCATTGGAGAAACCCCTGAGGCTCGCGCCTTAGAGGACGGGCGCTTGGCCAACTTGGCTGAGCACACTCGACTGGAGAACCTTCAGCGGGCACTCGACGAGCATGCGCGGCAATGGGTTCCAAACTCCAGTCGACGTTAGCTCTTTCCACCACCGACTCAGGTATATCGAACTCCGATCCAGAATCTAGCAGCTGCAGCCCGTATAGCAGAGTCAATTCAGCCTTCCCAGTCGGAGGCCGACAGAGGCTTGATGCAGATCAGAGATTTGCTCCATGCAGCAGGAGATCAGAACTCAGCTGTGTCACAGTCGCGGAACAGGATTCACAGCAGATCTATGGCTGCGAATACAGTCCAGTCGCTCATAGCCCCAGATCGCCCCGAGGCGTGAGGGGCATGGAGACCGGCATGATCAGTACAAGAACCGTGAGCAGTATTATCACCGATTCGATCGCGATGATCGACGTCGAGTGCCCACCCCTCCCCCAAGGGGTGGATCCTACGCACCTCGACAGCAGGATGATAGACGCCAGCACAGTGGTGGGCGAAGGATTCCAGTCGACCCCAGGGAACCAGGCTTTGATGCAAGGTCCATCATCGTTCAGGCTCTGGTCGACCAGAACAGAGCTCACAGAGAGGGTCACGACAGAGATGTACCCACCAGTAGTCGAGTGCATGTCTCAGGACCAGAGTGTTTCAGCAGAGCCATCAGGGCCGCAATGATTCCCCCCAACTTCAGGTTGGCGACTGGAGTCAGTAAGTTCAATGGTGAGTCTAAGCCTCATACTTGGCTTGAAGACTAATGAGTGGCTGTCCAGATCGGCAGCGGAAATGATGAGGTGGCCATGAGACATCTGCCTCTTATGTTGGAGGGATCGGCCAGAGCATGGTTGAATCAGTTGACACCCAGCAGCATTTACACGTGGGAAGATCTTTCCCGAGTGTTTGTCAGAATGTTCAAGCGACCAGCAGGACTGACAGAGCTGCAATCTTGTGTGCAGAAGTCGAATGAGACCTTGAGAGATTACATCCAGAGATGGATCACATTACATCACACGGTAGAGAATGTATCTGATCACCAGGCAGTCTGCGCCTTCAAGGAAGGCGTTAAGTACAGAGAGCTAAGCCTGAAATTCGGTCGAACCGGAGACATGTCTCTGAGTCGAATGATGGAGATAGCCACTAAATATGCCAATGGTGAGGAAGAGGACCGGCTCCGGAGTGGCAAGCACAAGTCAGTTGCCCAGGAAACCGTAGGAGGGAACTCCAGTCGGAAGCAAAAGCGGAAAGCTGAGCCAGCTGCTCCTGGAGAAGCCTTGGCCGTGACTCAAGGAAAGTTCAAAGGAAAGCCCAAAGGGCCTTGGAACCCCAAGAAAGTGAAGGATAAAGAGGGAAATGACATGATGGATTTACCGTGTCACATCGACACGAAGAAAGATGAAGAGGGTAATTTCATTTACCCGAAGCATACCACTCGACAGTGTCGACTCCTGATACAGCAGTTCCAGGTGAAACAGTCCAAGGATAAGGAAAAAGAGTCGAACAAAGTTGAGGACAAGGGGGATAGTGACGAGGAGTATCCTCAGGTCAATTCCACTCTGGTGATTTTTGCTGACGTTGAGAGCAAAAGTGGACTGAAAGTTATAAAGCGAGAGGTGAATATAATTGCTCCGGCGACACCCAATTATCTGAAGTGGTCTCAGACGGCCATCACATTTGACCAGTCTGATCACCCGACGCACATAGCCACCCCTGGGAGGCAAGCTCTGGTGGTCGACCGAGTCGTCGAAGGCACTCGACTGACTAAAGTGTTGATGGATGGCGGCAGTAGTTTGAATATGCTGTACGCAGAGACGCTGAAAGGGATGGGCATTCTGATGTTCAGACTCAGCACAAGCAACATGAGTTTCTATGGAGTCATTCCTGGCGAGAAGGCCGCGTCACTTGGCCAGATTGCTCTCGATGTGGTTTTTGGTGATTCCAAAAACTTCCGCAAAGAAAAGTTGACATTTGAGGTTGTCGATTTCCAAAGTGCCTATCACGCTATTTTGGGCAGGCCAGCTTATGCACGTTTTATGGCTCGACCATGCTACGTGTACCTCAAATTAAAGATGCTTGGCCCCAAAGGTGTGATCACTGTTACTGGCAACCGGAAGAAGGCAGAAGAGTGCTTTCAGAAAGGCTCAAAGATCGCCGATGCTCAGATGGTAGCAGAAGAGTGGCAGGAACACCAGAGAAATGTAGACCCGAGTGATTTGTTGCGAGCCAAGAAGCCCGCCACGGAATCAGCGTTTCAGTCGTCCGATGAGACAAAACTAGTTCACATCCACTCGACCGACCCCAATGCTGCTCCGACCAATATCTCCACAACACTCGACCCTAAATAGGAAGAAGCACTCATCCAGTTCCTCCGTGAGAACTGGGACATATTTGCATGGAAACCTTCTGACATGCCAGGTGTACCCAGGGGGCCGGTTGAGCACCGTCAGCGAGTCGATTCAAAGGCAAAACCTGTCAAGGACCATCTGCGCCGGTCCGCCGTCCAGAAAAGGAAGGCTATTGGCGAAGAGGTGGCTCGGCTCTTAGCAGCGGAGTTTATCTGAGAGATTTACCACTCCGAGTGGCTCACCAATGTTGTCATGGTCCCCAAGAAGGACAAATCACTTCGCATGTGCATTGACTTTAAACATATCAATTGGCCTGCCTGAAAGATCATTTTCCTCTTCCCCGCATCGACCAAATAGTCGACTCGACTGCGGGATGTGCGCGACTGTCTTTATTAGAAGCCTATTCCAGGTACCATCAGATCCGTTTGTATGGACCCGATGAGATCAAAACAGCTTTCATCACCCCATTCGGGTGCTTCTGTTATGTCACCATGCCATTCGGCCTCGAGAATGCCGGAGCCACGTTCATGAGGATGATTCAGAAGTGTTTGCTCACTCAAATCAGTCAGAAATTGGAAGCATACATGGATGACATTGTGGTCAAGTCACGCAAAGGTTCCGACCTGCTAACTGACCTTGCTGAAACATTTGCCAACCTCAGGAGGTATGATATCAAGCTTAATCCATCCAAGTGCACATTCGGAGTTCCTGGCGGAAAATTACTCGGTTTTCTCGTTTCTGAACGAGGAACCGACGCGAATCCAGAGAAAGTGGGCACTATACTCCAAATGAAAAGACATGTGCATGTGCACGATGTTCAGAAGCTTACTGGTTGCTTGGCCACTTTAAGTCGATTCATCTCTCGTCTCGGTGAAAAGGCATTGCCTCTTTACTGACTGATGAAGAAGTCAGACAAGTTTGAGTGGACTACTGAAGCTGACGCAGCGTTTGCAGAGTTAAAAACCCTGCTTTCCACCCAGCCGGTGCTTGGTGCCCCGTTCAGAAAAGAGCCTTTGCTGCTTTACATTGCAGCCACAGGACAAGTTGTCAATACAGTACTTACGGTCGAGCGGGAAGAAGAGGGGAAAGCCTTCAAAGTTCAGCGCCCAGTATATTATATTTCTGAAGTCCTGGCCCCATCCAAGCAAAGATACCCTCATTATCATAAGCTGGTATATGGGATTTATATGACCATGAAGAAAGTTGCTCACTATTTCTCTGACCATACCATTACAGTCGTCAGCGACGCGCCATTATCAAAAATTCTTCACAACAGAGATGCAACTGGTCGAGTGGCAAAATGGACGATTGAAATCCTTCCTTGGATATCAGATTTGAGGCAAAGAAAGTTATCAAGTCCCAAGCAATAGCAGATTTCCTCGTCGAGTGGACTGAACAGCAATTGCTGACTCAAGTTCACTCGGAGCACTGGACCATGTTCTTTGATGGCTCTAAAATGCTGAATGGTTCCGGTGCCGGGGTAGTGTTGGTTTCCTCCCGAGGAGATAAGCTCAGATATGTACTCCAGATTCACTTTGATTCCTCCAACAATGAAGCAGAATACGAAGCACTTTTGTATGGGTTGCGTATGGCCATTTCACTCGGCGTCCGTCGCCTCATGGTCTACGGCGACTCAGATTTGGTGGTTAACCAAGTGATGAAGGAGTGGGACGTCAGAAGCCCAGCTATGACTGGTTACTGCAACGCGGTAAGAAAGCTGGAGAAGAAATTCGAGGGGTTAGAGCTTCATCACGTACCCCGACTGAAAAATCAAGCAGCTGATGACTTGGCGAAGATAGGTTCCAAGAGAGAAGCCATCCCCAGTGGCGTGTTTTTGGAGCATGTCCACGCGCCATCAGTTCAAGAGGATCCTTTCACCGAAGAAGCCCCGCAGCCAAAAAGTGCCACGGATCCGACTAAAGTTGAGGTCCCAGCCGTGGTTGACCTAATCATGGAAGTTTTGGTTATCACTCCCGACTGGACAGTGCCTTACATCGCGTATATCCTAAGGAAAGAACTCCCAGAGAATGAAGAAGAGGCTCGACAGATTGTCCGTCGATCCAAGGCCTTTACTGTCGTGAAGGGACAGTTGTACAGAGAAAGCGCGACTGGAGCCAGCCAGAAATGCATAACGCCGGAAGAGGGTCGAATAATTCTCAACGACATCCACTTGGGGACCTGTGGCCATCATGCGTCCTCTTGAACTATCATGGCTAAAGCATACCGAGCGGGCTTTTACTGGCCCAGAGCAAATGAAATGGCGAAAGAGATAGTCGACAAGTGTGAAGGATGTCAGTTCTACTCCAATATGTCACACAAGCCCGCCTCAGCCTTGAAGACCATTCCAATCGTCTGGCCTTTTGCTTTTTGGGGGTTAGATATGGTTGGGCCACTGAGAACTGGCAGGAGCGGCTTCACCCATGTACTGGTGGCAATCGACAAGTTCACCAAGTGGATCGAAGCCAAGCCTATTAAAAATCTTGATGTTGGCACTGCCATCAGCTTCATTAGGGAATTGATATTCAGATATGGAGTTCTGCATAGCATCATCACCGATAATGGGTCAAACTTCGATTCTGACCAATTCAAAGCCTTCTGCACTTCTCATGGCACACGAGTCGACTACGCTTCAGTCGCCCACCCCCAGTCGAATGGACAAGCAGAAAGAGCAAACGGCCTAATTCTCAAAGGACTGAAACCCCAGTTAATGCGTGATCTCAAGCACGCAGCAGGCGCGTGGGTCGACGAACTTTCATCAGTTCTTTGGGGGTTGAGGACTACCCCAAATCAATCGACTGGGAGAACTCCATTCTTTCTGGTCTATGGGGCTGAAGCGGTTCTGCCAAGTGACCTGCTTCACAATGCACCGCGAGTCGAGCTCTACTCTGAAGTCGAAGCAGAGCAAGCCTGACAGGACGCAGTCGACCTTCTGGAAGAAGAAAGAGAGATGGCCATGATCTGATCGACCATCTATCAGCAAGACTTGCATCGATTCTATGCCAGAAATGTGAAGAGCCGAGCCTTCCAAGAAGGAGACTTGGTCCTCCGAGTGGACCAACAGAAGCCACACAAACTCGCCCCTACTTGGGAAGGCCCCTTCATCGTCACCAAAGTTCTCCACAACGGAGCATACCGCCTTTACAACGTCGATCGCCAGATTGATGAGCCACGAGCTTGGAATGCGGATCTGCTCCGCCCCTTTTAGACTTAAGTACTCACTCGGATGAGATGTAATAAAAATATTCCTGTAGTTTATCTATCAAAGACAAAAGTGTTATAATTTTCCCATTAATTGTTGTTGCTTTTGCTTATGTAAGAAATCCCCCAATGGGTGGCTTAGCTGCGAATCCGTTTTGCCTAAGTTTGTAAAAAAAATCCTGCGGAGTGACGAGCAAGCCTCTCACTCGGAGACTTAGCTGCGAATCTGTTTCGCCTAAGTGTTCGAAACCCTACCGAGTGAAGAGCAAACCTCCCACTCGGGGGCTTAGCTGCGAATCCGTTTCGCCTAAGTGTTAACAATCCTACCGAGTGGAGAGCAAACCTCCCACTCGGGGGCTTAGCTGCAGTCCAGTACTCGCCTAAGTGATTGAAATCCTACCGAGTGGAGAGCAAACCTCCTACTCGGGGGCTTAGCTGCAGTCCAGTACTCGCCTAAGTGTTTAAAAATCCTACCGAGTGGAGAGCAAACCTCCCACTCGGGGGCTTAGCTGCAGTCCAGTACTCACCTAAGTGTTTAAAAATCCTACCGAGTGGAGAGCAAACCTCCCACTCGGGGGCTTAGCTGCAGTCCAGTACTCGCCTAAGTGATTGAAATCCTACCGAGTGGAGAGCAAACCTCCCACTCGGGGGCTTAGCTACAGTCCAGTACTCGCCTAAGTGTTTAAAAATCCTACTGAGTGGAGAGCAAACCTCCCACTCGGGGGCTTAGCTGCAGTCCAGCACTTGCCTAAGTGTGAAATTCATTCTGATCCGCAAGGACGACCAGGTGCAGGTCAACTGCTACCTTCTCCTTCGAGTTACGACACAAACACAATGAGAAGCAATGAAAATCCTACCGAGTGGTGAGCCTGTCTCCCACTCGGGGGCTTAGCTGCGGTCCAGTACTCGCCTAAGTGTTTGAAATCCTACCGAGTGGTGAGCCTGTCTCCCACTCGGAGGCTTAGCTGCGGTCCAGTACTCGCCTAAGTGTTTGAAATCCTACCGAGTGGTGAGCCTGTCTCCCACTCGGAGGCTTAGCTGCGGTCCAGTACTCGCCTAAGTGTTTGAAATCCTACCGAGTGGTGAGCATGTCTCCCACTCGGGGGCTTAGCTGCGGTCCAGTACTCGCCTAAGTGTTTGAAATCCTACCGAGTGGTGAGTCTGTCTCTCACTCGGGGGCTTAGCTGCAGTCCAAAACTCGCCTAAGCATTTGAAATCCTACCGAGTGGTTAATCTGCCTTTCACTCGGAGGCTTAGCTGCAGCCCAGTGCTCGCCTGAGTGTTTAAAATCCTACCGAGTGGTGAGTCTGCCTCACACTCGGAGGCTTAGCTGTAGTCCAGCACTCGCCTAAGTACGAAAATCGTTCCGACCCGCAAGGACGACCAGGTGCAGGTCGACTGTAACCTTCTCCTCCGGGCTTCGGCACAAATACAACGTGCACTTCATCCTGGGCCGCAAGGACGCAAGTCAACTGAAATATGTGCTCCAACCTACAAGAGCATGTCCCAAGCACAAAAATATATACCGAGCGAAGAACAATGTTCGTTCGAAGACAAATGCAAGCATATTCAATGGTAAAGCCAAGTTCAGATAGCATCCTACGGATCCATAAGTGCTCAGGCATCAAGCCTGTTAAGTTTATCGGTTACAAAAACCACTCGGCATTCCGAGGCAAATTTAAGGCATAGAAGTTGTTTACTCCTCCGGTGGAGGACTAGAAGGCGCGACAAACTCGTCTAGGTCGATTCCATCAGCAATCCGAGTGGCAGCAGCAATGAATGTCTCCATGAAGGATCGGAAGTCATGCTTCTTAGTATTGGCCACCTTGAGGGACGCCAGCTTTTCCTCTCGTGCATCTTTGAAGTGAACACGGACTAAAGACAGAGCTACATCAGCACCGCACCTGGCAGAAGACTTCTTCCACTCTTGCACTCGGCCTGGGACTTCATTCAGTTGAGTCATCAAAGACTCGAGGTTGTTCTGAAGCGTCTCCCCTGGCCAGAGTGTCGTGTCGATTCGCGACGCTGCAACCTTCAGTCGGGCAAGATAGTCAACCACACCAGCGACTCGTGACTCCAGTCGGAGCACGTTCATGGCAGCATCATCCTCCACAGGAGAGTTGATGGGATCTAGGCCTGTCTCCACTCGACTGGTCTCCTCCTCAAAATTTTGGCAGAATTCTGTACACACAAGTCAAACATAAACCAACAGTTCCGCAACGAATCAACGGTGATAAGTCAGTCGAGTGAGAAAGGTTACCTTCAAGCATGAGGAACAACTTCCTGGCGAGCCCTCCCAGATAAGCTTCCAGATCATTCTTCTTCCCCACTAGTTCACTAGCCTTGTCACTCAGAGCAATCTTGTCGTTCTTCAGACGGCTGACTTCCTTGTTGGCCGCGTCGAGAGCAGCTTTCAAGTTGGCGTTCTCTTCTTCAAGCTTGCCGACTGAAGTCATCTTCTCTTCTGCAAGCTTTGTTTTGTACAGAGCCACCTTCTGCGCTTCAGCAAGTTCCTGGTCCTTCTTCTTCAGATCCTCCTTCGTTTTTTCTGCAAAATGACAAGGAGGTCAGAATCAATAATGTGCAGAAGGAAGGAAACAGTCGTCAAGTTCTCACCAATCGTACCTTTTGCCTCGTCCTTCGCCTTCTGAAAGTTCTCCTGAACAAGTTTCAAGTCAAGGTCGAGCTAGATATGTTTCTTTTCCAACTCAGTGTAACGGGCCACGAGCTCGCAAGATTTCTGCAAATAGTCAGTCGACAGACATCAAAGAGAGGTTGCTTTCGAGTGACTAAGAGAAAAATAGTAACATTTCTAAGACTACAGTCGAATCAAAATATTCAACAGTAGTCTCTGGGACTACACCCAATGGGTGCACTCAGCGTGCCCCCACTAGTTCTACCAACTCGATCCGATCAGTCGACCGAAAGGATCAAAGAGATTATGGTCTCATCATAATCTACAAAAAGATGAAAAAGAGAGAGTTCTTCAGACTACAGTCGACTGCCAGCAGTCCATCATAGTCTCAGGGACTACACCCAGTGGGTGCACTCAGCGTGCCCCCACAGGTCCTAATGTTCCACTCGACATGGTCCGACCCGACCGAGTGAAGAAATTCCAACTACAAAGACTACAGTCGACTGCCAGCAGTCCACCATAGTCTCGGGGACTACACCCAGTGGGTGCACTCAGCATGCCCCCACCAGTCTACAAACCCAATCGACACACCCAGTGGGTGTACAGACACAAAGATTTTTGGAAAGAAAATCTTCAGATAACATATCCTAACAGAACAGGTGGTTACCAACTAACCTGGACATTGCTCTGAAGGGCTGAGCTTGCATCATAAGCCGCTTGGCTGGCTTCCCGGATCGCCTTCACCTGCTCCATCATAATCCCCGCCTGGCGTGTAGCCTCCTTAGCAGCGCCCGCCTGATCCTCTGGGACGTGGTGTGTGGCGAAAAGGGAGGGCGGTTCAGCAGTCAACGACGAACGCCGGGCACTCGTCAGCGGCACAGCGAACGTCACAGAATGCTGAGCGATGTTGCCACCTTCTTGAACCAGTACCTCAGGTGTTGACGCAGTCCGAGTGGGCTTGCCAACCGCGGCCTGTCTATTCTTCCTCGCCTTCAGGGGCACCTCGTCATCGTCATCGGGGAGATCAATGATGTGACGAGGAGCTACAAGATAAATCCAGAGTTGGAAACGAAGATCCGATCGACCAAAAGCGAAAACTACAAGAGAACGTACCAGGGTTGGAGGTGACAGTGTCTTCCATTTCTTGGTCGCCGTCCTTGGCAGAGGTCTCGGAGGTAGCAGCACTGCAGATTTCAGAAACCAGTCGGTTAGTCGATGAGTCGACCGGAAGTTCGCTCGAGCTGAACAAGGAAACACAAATCCTGCTGTTACCCAGAGATGGTGGGAATGGCCATTTTCATCTTAGGCAAGGCCTTCGGCGGCTTTGATGACTCCGCCCGCGGATGCTTCGGCACTTTTTCAGTCGGCGCCAGAGAGGCCGTCCGAGGGCGCTTTGTGGACGGCACAATGGACGCAACCGCTTTGCCGCGCTCCCTCGCGGGGTCGTGGGCGAGCTTGGATCGCCTTTTCGTGTGAGGAGGATCAACTTCCATTTCCTCCTCCTCCTTGCTGGAACCGTCTTCATCCTCTTCCTCCTCGTCGTCAAATTTCCACTCCACCTCCTCACTTTCACCTCCACTCGCCTCTCCCTCCTCGGCTTGTTCCTGCGCCCCGTTGGGCATTGAGTACATTTCAGTCGTGACGTAGAAGACAGCAAACAAGACAAAAGTCAGTCGGTTGATTTCAAACAAACAGAATGGAAAAAACAGAATCGCAGTCGGAAATGCAGAATTGGACCTTGTCAACTTCATATGATTGGTCGAGTGGAACGACCCTCCTGGCTCCTCGGGGGTTGTCCTTGTTCCCCGTAATGCTTCCCATCCACCGCTCCAGCGTGGCATCATCGATCTCCTCCGGGTGGATCCGACTGGTGTCCTCAGTTCCAGAATACATCCACATAGGATGATCTCGAAATTGGAGCGGCTGGATGCACCGCCGGAGGAAGACCTCCAGGAGGTCCATACCAGTCACCCTGTCGCGGATGAGCTGCATGACACGCTCGACCAACACCTTCACCTGCGCCTTCTCCTCTGGGACCACCTTCAAAGAGGAGGGCTTGCTCACTCGTTCCATGGAAAAAGAAGGGAGCCCGGTCGACTGCCCTGGCATCGGCTGGTCCTTGCAGTAAAACCAAGTCGACCGCCACCCACGGACGGAGTCGGGCAAAACCATGGTTGAAAAGAAATTTTCCCTCTCAACTGGATCCCAAGGCCCCCACACATCTGAATCACATGTGTCCTCTCGTCACTCGGATTTGCCTTCTTCACCGTCTGGGAGCGACAGGTGAAGATGTGCTTAAAGAGACCCCAGTGAGGCCGGCAACCCAAGAAGCACTCGCACAAAGACACATAGGCGGCGAGGTACACTATGGTGTTGGGTGTGAAGTGGTGAGTTGTGCCCCAAAGAAATTCAAAAAACCCCGGAAGAAAGGGTGGGGAGGCAAAGAAAACCCACGTTCGACGTGGGTGGCCAGAAGAACGCACTCACCCTCCTGAGGCTGCGGCTCTGACTCCCTCCCCGGGAGCTGCGCCGATCCATGGGGGATCAGCCCTCCATCAGCGAGGTCGTCGAGATCCGCCTGACTAATTGTCGAGCGGATCCAGTCGCCCTGGATCCAGCCCGGCGGAAGGCCGGTCCTCGATGAAGAGCCACTCCGACTGGTTCCCCTCCCCTTCTCCTTCGATGTCGCTTTCTTCGCCCGCTCCAGGGCCGCCGTCTTCTCCTTCACCATCGTTGCCGGTGCAGCACGCACGGGGCAGCAGCACGGAGGCAGAAGCGAACGCGGTGGAGAAATCTAGAGAAGAAGAGGGAATGAGGGCGCACTATTGAAAAAACCCCGTCCGGCGCTTTATATAAGGCTGCTTTCGAGTGGCTGTCATGTAGGCCCGGACGATCCTGTCAAATCCTGCAACAGTCGCGCGCGCGATACGTGGCAAAAAAGGTGGCACAGAGATCGAGGCGTTCCTGCCTTATCCCGTCCGATTGCTGCGGCTACGCCCTGTCCCGCGCGCTTCCCAAAATTCGAATCCCACAAAATCTGTGGCTTGCAGAACAACTCGTCAGGCGGAAGATCTCCCCCACTCTGTCACTCGGAGATCTCCAAGCGAAAACTTCACTCGACAGATACAAAGAATGGATCAAGGTGACTGAAAAAGAAGTTGATGTTGTCACCTAAAAGTTCATTGATCCTAGACAAGACATACTCATAGCACGAGAAATGGGTCGGAAGAATTTTCAACTCCTTCCCCACTCAAACCTCGATCCATTCGGGGGCTAATGATGAAGCTATGTACCTAGGTTAGGGTCATGGACCTGTCCAAACTACCCTACCAAAGGACATCTCTAGAAGAAACCACCTGTCAGTCGACCTAGAGGTGTTCCACTCGACAGACTCGAGGACACTCGACCATGAAGATAACCACTCGACCATGAAGCTAACCACTCGACGGCCAGGAGATCTAAAGTCACTCTGCATGCAGAGGTCTGTCATTAAGTAGCCTTTATGGTCTTCATAGCACTATATGTGGGCGTTACCAGTAACCCCCTGTCTTAATGTACTTTAAACCCTACATAACTGAGGGCCAGAGGGGTCTAGCGAACTCTATATAAGACACCCCCCTCCTTAGTGTAAAGGGTTCACACCCCTGTAACCCACACGCATATAATCCAGTCGACCGCCTCCGGGCACCGAGACGTAGGGATGTTACTTCCTCCGAGAAGCGCCTGAACTCGTAAAACTCTTGCATGTACAACTACTCCATAGCTAGGATCTTGCCTCTCCCTTAGTACCCCCCTACACTACTGTCAGACTTAGAACCACGACAAGGAGTACTTTTCCAATTTGAGCATTAAATAAGCAAAACCAAATCGTAAAATAAAGTAGTATTCAAATTAGCATGCATTCAATTATAAGCAAAAGTACATCATCCCTTGTGTTCGTACATCGTCGAATATTTATCACTAATACTCCTCGAATACTATCATACATATATCATCGCTAATAATACAGCTAGAACTGTAGTGCCCGACGGGTATCGTAACGGGCCGTAGACACCCAAAGAGAAGGAACCATCACAGGATCATAGCTCCAGTGAGATCCCTGAAGAACCTGCCAGGTATTGTCGAACCTGTCTTCCAACGCAACCATGTAGCGAAGGACGTGCTCGTCCTCCTCGTTGACATGGTGACGTACCACCTCCGCGGTGTCCGGAAGCCTCGGCACCGTCACTGGCCCACGCGACCGCCACCAAACAAGGATCGGGTCAACAACGAGCTGGCTCCTCACCAACCTACGCCCACCGGAAGGTAGCACCTCCCAATACCAGCCCGGCGGAGCCCAGTCCTGGACATGGCCCCTCTGATCAAGCCGACCTCCTCCGTCGAGTCGACGACGAGGATGCGGGATAGGCATCATCGACGTCGATGCGGGATTAATTGCTTGAACTAAAAAAATAAACTAGTTCTATTAATTTTCTTGCTAAAAATAAACTACTTCTATATATAGTAAAATAAAGTAGTTTTATTAAATCAACTAGTTCAACTACTAAGCACTTACTATAAATAAATAAAATAAAGTAGTTCTTACTAAAAATAAACTACTTCTATATATAGTAAAATTTAATAAAGTAGTTTTATTAAATCAACTAGTTCAACTACTAAGCACTTACTATAAATAAATAAAATAAAGTAGTTCTTACTAAAAATAAACTACTCTATATATAGTAAAATTTAATAAAGTAGTTTTATTAAATAAACTAGTTCAACTACTAAGCACTTACTATAAATAAATAAAATAAAGTAGTTCTTACAAAATAAACTACTTCTATATATAGTAAAATTTAATAAAGTAGTTCTATTAAATCAACTAGTTCAACTACTAAGCACTAACCTAAAATCGATATCTAGTAATAACTTAAATAGAAAATTAATACATACATGAAAAAAAACATATATAAACAAAAAAATGCTATGAAAATTATATTCATACATACATAGCCACATCCATTCATCATATAGCTACCACATACATATATATACATTATATATATGAAAAAAATGCAATGAACAAAAAAATAATACAAATTATATATAAAAAATGAACAGAGCCGTGGTGCGGTGGTGGCTCACATCGGGCGACAAAGGGCGATGGCGTGGGCGGCGAAGGGCGACAGAGTGGGTGGCGGAGGGCGACGGCGATGGCGGCGGGGGGCGGAGGGCGACAGCAACGGTGACGGGCGATGGCTCGTGGGCGCGCGGCGGAGGCGACGGCAACGGCGGCGGGGGGAAGGGTGACAGCGACGGGCGATGGTGTGGGCTCGGGGACACGGGCGATGGCGAC
>NC_041387.1:107956053-107961759 GCF_002162155.2 Triticum dicoccoides | reverse complement strand
GCGATGGCGACGGCGTGGGCTCGGGGACACGGGCGATGGCGACGGCGGCGGGGCAGCTTGGCGGCGTGGATGAGCTCGCGGCGTAGTCGGGCGGGGGGAAACTGGCGATGGAAATCTGAAAATTTCCTAAGTGCTGGCTTATATAGCAAAGGCTTTGGTCCCGGTTCGTCGCACCTACCGGGACCAATGCCCCCTTTAGTCCCAGTTGGTGGCACCAACCGAGACCAAAGGCCTCTTTTCAGCAGCCCAAAGGGCGGGAAGCAGAGGGCTTTGGTCCCGGTTGGTGGCACCAACCGGGAGTAAAGGGTGGGCATTGGTACCGGTTGGTGCCACAAACCGGTACCAAAGGTGTGCATTGGTCCCGGTTGGTGCCACGAACCGGGACCAATGTCCTGCTGCCAAAGCCGCGGTGCGGTGGGATGTTTAGTCCCACCTCGCTAGCCGAGGAGCGGCACGACCGATTTATAAGCCCTGCCCCGCCAGCTCCGTTGAGCTCCTCTCAATCGCAGGCCTCTGGGCCTAATCTTGCACTGGTATGCCTGTGGGCCTGCTGGGCCTTCTGCGGGCCTGAATCCTGGCCCATCGATGGGTTTCTAGTTGTATTCAAGCCGTGGTGGCCTAGTAGGTGGTATTTTTTAAATTTTTTCCCGGTTTTTTTATTTTCTTTTTTGCTTTATTTATTTTATTTTGTTTATAGTTATAACAAAATACTTACTGTTGCTATTTTATTTATTTCAGGAAAATTCTTTTTGCTTATAATGTTTTGAACAGAAAATACTTTGTTAATTTTAGGTCCATAAATTTAACTTATGTTATCAAAGTTTATTTTTTTTATTTTATTTTGTTTCTACTTATATGTTTTATTAAAGTTTATTTTATTTTATTTGGTTTCTACTTACATAATCAATTTTCATCCCTCATTTTTTTAATTTTTTTTCATTTTTTATTTTCTTTTTTGCTTTATTTATTTTATTTTATTTTTACTTACAACAAAATACTTACTGTTGCTATTTTATTTATTTCAGGAAAATTCTTTTTGCTAATAATGTTTGAACAGAAAGTACTTTGTTAATTTTAGGTCCATAAATTTTATTTATGTTATCAAAGTTTATTTTATTTTGTTTCTACTTATATATTTTATTAAATTTTATTTTATTTTATTTGGTTTCTACTTACATAATCAATTTTCATCCCTTTCTGACTTCATTTGTTATTTTCATGCATTTACTGATTATTTTGAGCTATAAGACCCTAAAATTGAAAAGCATTTCAAATAAACTCTGAAAAGGTTGAAAGTTGGCATGGTATCATCATTTCATCCACATAGCATGTGCAAGAAAGTTGAGAGGGTTATGGCAAAAACTGGATGCACTTCATGTACAAAACGGACAATCTCTTTTGAAATATCAGAATTTCATACAGAAACTCGTCTGTTACAAAGGGATTACATTTTTTAAACGTATTTGAACTCCTGACTTTTTGTGTGTTCAAAATGCACCATTCAAAGCCACATCATCAATTTTCATCCCTTTCTGACTTCATTTGTTATTTTTCATGCATTTACTGATTATTTTGAGCTATAAGACCCTGAAACTGAAAAGCATTTCAAATGAACTCTGAAAAGGTTGGAAGTTGGCATGGTATCATCATTTCATCCACATAGCATGTGCAAGAAAGTTGAGAGGGTTATGGCAAAAACTGGATGCACTTCATGTACAAAACGGACAATCTCTTTCGAAGTATCAGGATTTCATACGAAAACTTGTCTATTACAACAGGCATTTCAAATGAACTACGAAAAGGTTGAAAGTTGGCATGGTATCATCATAATAGTTGTGGAGAAAGTCTTCACTTTTTCTTCGCTTGTGTCCTTTCCTTATTGCGCCATAATCATGGATAATCTTCATCATTTATCAGGATGCTTGGGTCAGCCTTGACTTTGAAGGGAGAAATTTCACGAAACTTTTCATAATCTTCGGACATGTCTGTCTTGCCCTCCACTCCCACGATGTCCTTTTTTCCTGAAAGAACTATGTGGCACTTTGGCTCATCGTATGATGTATTCGCTTCCTTATTTTTTCTTTTTCTCGGTTTGGTAGACATGTCCTTCACATAGATAACATGTGCCACATCATTGGCTAGGACGAACGGTTCGTCAGTGTACCCAAGATTGTTCAGATCCACTGTTGTCATTCCGTACTGTGGGTCTACCTGTACCTCGCCTCCTGACAGATTGACCCATTTGCATTTAAACAAAGGGACCTTAAAATCTACTTCGTAGTCAAGTTCCCGTATGTCCACTATGTAACCATAATATGTGTCCTTTCCCCTCTCGGTTACTGCATCAAAGCAGAAACCGCTGTTTTGGTTGGTGCTCTTTTGATCTTGGGCGATCGTGTAAAATGTATTCCCATTTATCTCGTATCCTTTGTAAGTCATTACAGTCGAAGATGGTCCCCTAGACAACGAGTACAGCTCATCACAAACAGTGTTTTCACCTCTGAGACGTGTTTCCAACCAACTGCTGAAAGTCCTGATGTGTTCACATGTAATCCAGTCGTCCCACTGCTTTGGGTGTTTGGAGCGCAGACTGTTCTTGTGTTCATCGACATACAGGGTCACCAAGGTAGAGTTCTGTAGAACTGTGTAGTGTGCTTGAGACCAAGAATATCCGTCCCTGCATATTATTGAGTCCCCTCCAAGCGTGCCTTTTCCAGTCAGTCTCCCCTCATACCGCGATTTAGGGAGACCTATCTTCTTAAGGCCAGGAATGAAGTCAACACAAAACCCAATGGCATCCTCTATTTGATGGCCCATGGAGATGCTTCCTTCTGGCCTAGCGTGGTTACGGACATATTTCTTTAGGACTCCCATGAACCTCTCAAAGGGGTACATATTGTGTAGAAATACAGGGCCCATAATGACAATCTCGTCAACTAGATGAACTAGGACGTGCGTCATGATATTGAAGAAGGATGGTGGGAACACCAACTCGAAACTGACAAGACATTGCACCACATCACTCCTCACTGATACGTCTCCAATGTATCTATAATTTTTTATTGTTCCATGCTATTATATTACCCCTTTTGGATGTTTATTGTGACGCTCCCGATTCAATCATACACTAATCATACACGCAAACGTGTACGATCAAGATCAGGGACTCACGGGAAGATATCACAACACAACTCTACAAATAAAATAAGTCATACAAGCATCATAATACAAGCCAGGGACCTCGAGGGCTCGAATACAAGTGCTCGATCATAGACGAGTCAGCGGAAGCAACAATATCTGAGTACAGACATAAGTTAAATAAGTTGCCATAAGATGGCTAGCACAAACTGGGATACAGATCGAAAGAGCCGCAGGCCTCCTGCCTGGGATCCTCCTAAACTACTCCTGGTCGTCGGCGGCGGCCTGCACGTAGTAGTAGGCACCTCCAGTGTAGTAGGAGTCGTTGTCGACAGTGGCGTCTGGCTCCTAGGCTCCGGCATCTGGTTGCGATAACCAGGTAGAAGGGAAAGGGGAAAAAGAGGGAGAAAAGCAACCGTGAGTACTCATCCAAAGTACTCGCAAGCAAGGAGCTACACTACATATGCAAGGGTAAATGTGAAAGGGCCATATCGGTGGACTGAACTATAGAATGCCAGAATAAGAGGGGGGTAGCTAATCTTGTCGAAGACTACGCTTCTGGCAGCCTCTGTCTTGCAGGATGTAGAAGAGAGTAGATTGAAGTCCTCCAAGTAGCATCGCATAGCATAATCCTACCCAGCGATCCTCCCCTCGTAGCCCTGTGGAAAACCAATCACCGGGTTGTCTGTGGAACTTGTCTGGGTGTGTTTTATTAAGTATCCGGTTCTAGTTGTCATAAGGTCAAGGTACAACTTCGGGTCGTCCTTTTACCGAGGGACACGGCTATTCGAATAGATAAACTTCCCTGCATGGGTGCACCACATAACCCAACACGCTCGATCCCATTTGGCCGGACACACTTTCCTGGGTAATGCCCGGCCTCGGAAGATCAACATGTCGCAACCCCACCTAGGCATAACAGAGAGGTTAGCACGCCGGTCTAAATCCTATGCGCGCAGGGGTCTGGGCCCATCGCCCATTGCACACCTGCATGTTTCGTACGCGGCCGGTGAGCAGACCTAGCAACCTCCATTACAAAGGAAGTTGCGTTACGCAGTCCAACCCGGCACGCGTCGCTCAGTCGCTGACGTCACGAAGGCTTCGGCTGATACCACGACGTCGAGTGCCCGTATCTTTCCCGCATAGTTGGTTACTGCGTATAGGCCAGTGGCCAGACTCAGATCAAATACCAAGATCTCGTTAAGCGTGTTATTATGAAGCAACCGCGAACGCCGACCAGGGCTAGGCCCACCTCTCGCCTAGGTGGTCTCAACCTGCCCTGTCGCTCCGCCACAAAGATCCACACAGAGGGTCGTCGGCACAAAGGTCCTTTCAGCCCCCAATCCGTGAATCACTCGCGGGCACTCAACGAGCCGACCCGACTTTAGTCACCATCTGTATAATATGTATATATGTATAGCATATACCCGTGATCACCTCTCGAGTATCACGGCCCAGTAGTATAGCAGGGCAGACTGACAAGAATGTATGGCCAATGATGATAAACTAGCATCCTATACTAAGCATTTAGGATTACGGGTAAGGTATCAATGACTGTAGCAACAATGACATGCTATGCCACAGAATAGGAGTAACCAAACAGTAACATGCTACACTACTCTAATGCAAGCAGTATAGAGAAGAATGGGCGATATCTGGTGATCAAGGGGGGGCTTGCCTGGTTGCTCTGACAAGAAGGAGGGGTTGTCAACTCCGTAGTCGAACTGGGTAGCAGCAGCGTCGGTCTCGTAGTCTACCGGAGAGAAGAGGGGAAGAAATAGTAAATACAATGCAAACATAAGCATGACGATGTATGACATGACAATGAGAGGTGCTAGGTGTGCCCTAACGCGGTAATAGGTGATACCGGCGAAAGGGGAAACATCCGGGAAAGTATCCCCGGTGTTTCGCGTTTTCGGACAGATGAACCAGAGGGAGAAAGTTGCGTGTTTTCTAAGCTAGGGATGTGTGGCGGACGAACGGGCTACGTACTCGGATTTGTCTCGTCGTTCTGAGCAACTTTCATGTACAAAGTTTTCCCATCCGAGCTACTGTTTATTTTATATTAATTTTAAAAGATGTAATCATTTTTAGAATTTATTTAATTATTTTAAATCAACATTATCCAGAATAGTGTATGCTGATGTCAGCATGACGTCAGCAGTCAACAGGGCGTTGACTGGGTCAAACTGACTAGTGGGTCCGAGCTGTCATACTCTATTTATTCTAATTAGGGTTTAGCTAATCTAATTATGGTTTACTTAAACTAACTAGTTAATTAGATCACTAAACGGAGTTAATTAACTTAATTATTTCACTAATTAATTAATTAATTAATTTCATTTATTAATATTATTTTTAATTCTTTTAGTTCTTTTTTTAAGGTTCTAGGGCCGGGCCCACTGGTCATAGGCACAGGGGCCTTAATGGGCATACGGGCAGGCGGGTACGGTCGAAGCTGCAGCCCTACTCGGTAACGAGGCGAGGCCGGAACGGGCCCGGAGCAGGCGCGTGGGCGCCGGTGCCCGACGCGGCCAGTGGGGGAGGAAGGGGGCCAGTGTGTGGCCC
>NC_041387.1:107915842-107955672 GCF_002162155.2 Triticum dicoccoides | reverse complement strand
GAGGCGCTCGGCGCGGTGACCGCTGGACGACGGGCACGGCCGGACGGCGCGACGCATGGCCATGGCGTGGCCCGACCGCACTGAGCGCGGAGCTGGAGCGCGCGAGGCGTGGTTGCGGCTGGAGTGGAGCAACGGTGGGTGCGGCGGGAGCGCGGTGGCGCGGCGATGGTCGCGGGGCGAGGGAGAGAGGAGGACCGGGGTCCTCACCGGGGTTCATAGGGACGGGGCAGTGGGGCGCGAGGAGGAAGATGGGGACGCCGGCGATGTAGGGGAGGCAGGCCGGCGGGGAGGTCCGGCGAGGTCTTCGGGCGGCGACGGGTCGGTGACGAGGCGAGGTCGCGGCGTCAGGCGGGCGCCACGCGAGGGAGAGGAGGGGCGCAGAGGAGTCCTTGAGGGGCGGCGCCGACATCGACTGGCGGTGGTCTTAGCGGAGCGCCGACATGCGTCGGGCGCGGGCGTGCGGGAGGAGGGGATCGAGCAGGGGCGCCCCTCCCCCAAGCATGATGTGTGCGTGCGTTGCGTGAGGTGGCAGCAGTGTGGGATAACGAGGGAGCGAGTGGGGATCGTGAGGGGGTAGTGGGGATTAAGGTTACGATGTGGGGGGAAAGAAGGCCTAGTAGGCCAGCGTGCGGGGGTGGGCCGGCAGGCCGGTCGGCCGCCTGACCAACTGGACCAAGGCCCAGTCGGGGGGGTGTGTTTTTTCTTCTGTTATTATTATTATTTTAATAAATTTTCTATATTGTTTTATCCTTATTCCCATTTGTTTTTGTTTTACAAAGTACATACAAGAGCACCTAAATTAGTGTGACAAGTTTTCCTACTGCCACAAAAGGTTTCACACCAAATTAGAATAGTTTAATAATTTATAAATTATAAAAGGCATTTAATTTATTGTTTAAGCCATTGTTTTATTCACCAAAGGGCATTTAAACTCTTCACAAAATGTGGTTTTCAACATGAAAAATATCAAGGGATTATTTGCCTCACTTTGAACATTTTAGTTTTTACGTTTGAAAACTTTTATTGTTTAACTTGATTTTGAATTTTTGAAATTCGAACGGGATTGAATCATCGCGAGATTAACGATAATAATCATGGTGACGTGGCATTGTTAGCGGAGATTACTGTAGCTTAATTATCCGGGCGTCACATTTATGGGCTTTATTTTACACATTTATGTCATTTTTGGGACTAACCTATTAACCGGAGGCCCAGCCCATATTGATGTTTTATTGCCTGTTTCAGTATTTCGAAGAAAAGGAATATCAAACAGAGTCCAAACGGAATGAAACCTTCGGAAAAGTTATTTTTGGAACAGAACCAATCCCTGGAACTTGGAGTGCAAGCCAGGGGATCATCAAGGAGGCCACGAGATACGGGGCGTGCCCACCCCCCTGGGCGTGCCCTACCCTCTCGTGGGCCCCTCGAGGCTCCCCCGACCGACTTCTTTCTCCTATATAAGCCTACGTAACCTAAAACCATCGAATATGAAGATAGATCGGGAGTTCCGCCGCCGCAATCCTCTGTAGCCACCAAAAACCTCTCGGAAGCCCGTTCCGGCACCCTACCGGAGGGGGAACCCATCAACGGTGGCCATCTTCATCATCCCGGCGCTATCCATGACGAGGAGGGAGTAGTTCACCCTCGGGGCTGAGGGTATGTACCAGTAGCTATGTGTTTGATCTCTCTCTCTCTCTCTCTCTCTCGTGTTCTCTCTATGGCACGATCTTGATGTATCGCAAGCTTTGCTATTATAGTTGGATCTTATGATGTTTCTCCCCCTCTACTCTCTTGTGATTAATTGAGTTTTCCCTTTGAAGTTGTCTTGTCGGATTGAGTCTTTAAGGATTTGAGAACACTTGATGTATGTCTTGTCGTGCTTATCTGTGATGACAATGGGATATCACGTGATCCACTTGATGTATGTTTTGGTGATCAACTTGCGGGTTCCGCCCATGAACCTATGCATAGGGGTTGGCACACGTTTTCGTCTTGACTCTCCGGTAGAAACTTTGGGGCACTCTTTGAAGTACTTTGTGTTGGTTGGATGAATCTGAGATTGTGTGATGCATATCGTATAATCATGCCCACGGATACTTGAGGTGACAATGGAGTATCTAGGTGACATTAGGGTTTTGGTTGATTTGTGTCTTAGGGTGTTATTCTAGTATAAACTCTATGATAGATTGAGCGGAAAGAATAGCTTCGTGTTATTTTACTATGAACTCTTGAATAGATAGAACGGAAAGGATAACTTTGAGGTGGTTTCGTACCCAACCATAATCTCTTCATTTGTTCTCCGCTATTAGTGGCTTTGGAGTGACTCTTTGTTGCATGTTGAGGGATTTTTATATGATCTATCTATGTTATTATTGTTGAGAGAACTTGCACTAGTGAAAGTATGAACCCTATGCCTTGTTTCCTATCATTACAATACCGTTTACGCTCACTTTTATCATCAGTTACCTTGCTGTTTTTATATTTTCAGATTACAAAAACCTATATCTACCATCCATATTGCACTTGTATCACCATCTCTTCGCCGAACTAGTGCACCTATACAATCTACCATTGTATTGGGTGTGTTGGGGACACAAGAGACTCTCTGTTATTTGGTTGCAGGGTTGTTTGAGAGAGACCATCTTCATCCTACGCCTCCCACGGATTGATAAACCTTAGGTCATCCACTTGAGGGAAATTTTCTACTGTCCTACAAACCTGTGCACTTGCAGGCCCAACAACGTCTACAAGAAGAAGGTTGTGTAGTAGACTTCAAGCTCTTTTCTGGCGCCGTTGTCGGGGAGGCTAGGTAAGCGGCACTCACACCCCGTCAACTAAGCTCTTTTCTGGCGCCGTTGCCGGGGAGGTGAGTGCTTGAAGGTATATCTTTAGATCTTGTAATTGAATCTTTTTGTTTCTTGTTTTATCACTAGTTTAGTTTATAAAGGAAAACTACAAAAAAATGGAGTTGAGTTTGTCTCATACGCTTCGTCTTTTTAATATCTTTCATGAGAATGATGGAAAGGAAAATTGTGCTCAAGTGCTAGAAGAAGAAATCTATAGAATGTTTGATACTAAATCTTTGTATGATGAGCATGGTTACAATGTTGTTAGTATGAATTCCTTGAATATCCATGATGCTAATGATATGCAAAGCCACAAGCTTGGGGATGCTATGTTTGATGAAGATGATATATTTTGTCACCCATGTTTTGATGAGAATATTTATTATGATGAAAGCATGCATCCTATTTACGATGATTATATTGATGAAAGTGGATTTAGAGAGGTCATGACTTTATTTAGTGATGAATCCACTATTTCGGAAGAGGTTCCAATTGATTATGAGAACAAAGTTGCTATCTATGATGATTATTATGATGACTTGTATGCTATTAAGAATAATGAAAACCATGAAACTTGTCATCATGATTTTAGTTTTCAATTGGATTATGCTTCACATGATAGTTATTTTGTTGAGTTTGCTCCCACTACTATTCATGAGAAGAAATTTGCTTATGTGGAGAGTAGTAAATTTTCTATGCTTATAGATCATGAAAAGAATGCCTTGCTGGTTATATTTTTGAATTAATTCATGATGCTACTGAAAATTATTATGAGGGAGGAACATATGCTTGTAGGAATTGCAATAATGTCAAGTTCCCTCTCTATGTGCTTCAAGTTTTGAACTTATGCTTGTTTTGCCTTCCTATGCTAGTTGATTATTGTTCCCATAAGTTGTTTGCTCACATAATCCCTATGCATAGGAAGTGGGTTATGCTTAAATGTGCTAGTAATATGCTTCATGATGCTCCCGTTATGTTTCAATTCTTATCTCTTATGTGAGCATCATTGTCATCATCATGCCTAGCTAGAAAGGCATTAAAGAAAAGCGCTTGTTGGGAGACAACCCAATATTTATCCTTACTGTTTTTGTGTGTCCACATGATTATGCTACTATAATAATCATGTTTTATAACTTTTGTTTCAATAAAGTGCCAAGTAAAACCTTTGGGAAGACTTGGGTGAAGTCTATATGATCTTGCTGTAAAAAACAGAAACTTTTGCGCTCACGAGATTAGCTGCCATTTTTACGGGAGAGTGCTTCTAGGTTAATTATTTTTGTAGATGATTAATAGACAAATTCCTCAGGTCAACAAATTTATTTCAGAATTTTTGGAGTTCCATAAGTATTCGAATGATACAGATTACTACAGACTGTTCTGTTTTTGACAGATTTTGTTTTCTATGTGTTGTTTGCTTATTTTGATGAATCTATGAGTAGTATCGGAGGGTATGAACCATAGAGAAGTTAGAATACAGTAGATATTACACCAATATGAATTTAGAATGAGTTCATTACAGTACCTAAGTGGTGGTTTTATTTTCTTATACTAACGGAGCTTACGAGTTTTGTGTTGTGAAGTTTTCAAGTTTTTGGTAAAGATTCGATGGATTATGGAATAAGGAGTGGCAAGAGCCTAAGCTTGGGGATGCCGAAGGCACCCCAAGGTAATATTTAAGGACGACCAAGATCCTAAGCTTGGGGATGCCCCGGATGGCATCCCCTCTTTCATCTTCGTTCATCGGTAACTTTACTTGGAGCTATATTTTTATTCACCACATGGTATGTGTTTTGCTTGGAGCGTCATTTTATTTTGTTAGTATTTGATTGATTCTATTTAGAATAATGTTTTTCATCTTTATTTTCAATAAAAATGTCAAGGATATCCTTTACCATGCTTATTTTGTTAGTATACATGTTGCTGTTTGAAAACAGAAAGTTTACCGCTGTTGCAAAAATTCCCTAGAAAAGTCAGAGAATGATATAATGTTGAAACTTTTTGAATAATGAGCTATGATAAATCTTCTACGGCTTAGTATTTTTATCATAATTTTTGGATTTAGGGAAGTATGATGAATCTTGCATTCTTTACAGACTATACGGTTTTGGCAGATTGTTGTTATGATTGCATTGTTGGCATATGTTTGCTTGTTTAATGAATCTATTTGAGGATAGGAGTATTAAATATGCAGAGGCATTTAGTATGAAATGTTGAATAATTAATTTTAGTTATTTGTTACAGTAGAAAATGATAAGGTTTCGCATTGGTTTATACAAACCTATCTCACGAGTTCTTGTTGAGTTTGGTGTGGATGAAGCTTTTGATAAAAAGAGAAACCATGATGTGAGAGGAATTAAGGAGACACAAAAGTTCAAGCTTGGGGATGCCCAAGGCACCCCAAGATAATATTTCAAGAAGTCTCAAGCATCTAAGCTTGGGGATGCCCCGGTAGGCATCCCACCTTTCTTCTCCAACAACTATCGGTTAGTATCGGTTGAGCCTAAGTTTTTGCTTCTTCACTTGAGTTGTGCTATCCTTGCAATGTCATTTTATTTTGTTTTGCTTGCTGTTTGAATACAGTACAAAGATCTGAAATTCCTTAATGTTAGAGAGTCTTCACATAGTTGCACAATTATTCGACTACTCATTGATCTTCACTTATATCTTTTGGAGTAGTTTGTCATTTGCTCTAGTGCATCACTTATATCTTTTAGAGCACGGCGGTGGTTATATATTGTAGAAATTGCTAGTCTCTCATTCTTCACTTATATTATTTTGAGAGTCTTTTAGAACAGCATGGTATTTTCTATGGTTACAAATTTGGTCCTAGAATGATCAGCATCCAAGTTGGGTATAATAAAAACTATCATAGAAAGTGAATTAGATGCTATGATCAATTTGATACTTGATAATTGTTTTGAGATATGGAGGTAGTGATATTAAAGTCAAGCTAGTTGAGGTGATTATGAAAAATGCTTGTGTTGAGGTTTGTGATTCCCGTAGCATGCACGTATGGTGAACCGCTTTGTGATGAAGTTGGAGCACAATTTTATTTATTGATTGTCTCCCTTATGAGTGGCGGTCGGGGATGAGCGATGGTCTTTTCCTACCAATCTATCCCCCTAGGAGCATGCGCGTAGTGCTTGGTTTTTGAGGACTTCTAGATTTTTGCAATAAGTATATGAGTTCTTTTGACTAATGTTGAGTCCATGGATCATACGCACCCTCACCCTTCCACCATTGCTAGCCTCTCTTGGGCCGCGCAACTTTCGCCGGTACCATAAACCCACCATACCTACCTATTATGGCATTTCCATAGCCATTCCGAGATATATTGCCATGCAACTTTCCACCGTTCCATCCATATGACACGCATTACTTTTGTCATATTGCTCTTTGCATGATCATGTAGTTGACATCGTATTTGTGGCAAGGCCACCTTCATAATTTTCATACATGTCGCTCTTGATTCATTGCATATCCCGGTACACCGCCGGAGGCATTCATATAGAGTAATATCTTGTTCTAGCTTTGAGTTGTAATTCTTGAGTTGTAAATCCATAAAAGTGTGATGATCTTCATTATTAGAGCATTGTCCTAGTGAGGAAAGGATGATGAAGGCTATGATTCCCCCACAAGTCGGGATGAGACTTCGGACTTTACAAAAAGAAAAGAAAAAAGAGAAAAAAAAAAGAGAAAGGCCAAAAAGAAAAAAAGTCCAAAGAAAAAAAAAGAAAAAATGAGAGAAAAAGAGAGAAGGGACAATGCTACTATCTCTTTTTCCACACTTGTGCTTCAAAGTAGCACCATGATCTTCATGATAGAGAGTCTCCTATGTTGTCACTTTCATATACTAGTGGGAATTTTTCATTATAGAACTTGGCTTGTATATTCCAATGATGGGCTTCCTCAAAATACCCTAGGTCTTCGTGAGCAAGCAAGTTGGATGCACACCTAGTTTCTTTTGTTGAGCTTTCATATATTTATAGCTCTAGTGCATCCGTTGCATGGCAATCCCTACTCACTCACATTGATATCTATCAATGGGCATCTCCATAGCCCGTTGATACGCCTAATTGATGTGATACTATCTTCTCCTTTTTGTCTTCTCCACAACCACCATTCTATTCCACATATAGTGCTATGTCCATGGCTCACGCTCATGTATTGCGTGAAAGTTGAAAAAGTTTGAGATTACTAAAGTGTGAAACAATTGCTTGGCTTGTCATCGGGGTTGTGCATGATTAAATACTTTGTGTGATGAAGATAGAGCAACAGCCAGACTATATGATTTTGTAGGAATAACTTTCTTTGGCCATGTTATTTTGAGAAGACATGATTACTTTGATTAGTATGCTTGAAGTATCACTATTTCTTATGTCAATATGAACTTTTATTTTGAATCATTTGGATCTGAACATTCATGCCCCAATAAAGAAAATTACATTGAGAATTATGCTAGGTAGCATTCCACATCAAAAATCCTGTTTTTATCAATTACCTAGTCGAGGACGAGCAAGAATTAAGCTTGGGGATGCTTGATACGTCTCCAACGTATCTGTAATATTTTATTGTTCCACGCTATTATATTACCCCTTTTCGATGTTTATGGGCTTTATTTTACACATTTATATCATTTTTGGGACTAACCTATTAACCGGAGGCCCAACCCATATTGTTGTTTTATTGCCTGTTTCAGTATTTCAAAGAAAAGGAATATCAAACGGAGTCCAAACAGAATGAAACCTTCGGAAAAGTTATTTTTGGAACAGAACCAATCTTAGGAACTTGGAGTGCAAGCCACGGGATCATCGTGGAGGCCACGAGACAGGGGGGCGCGCCCACCCCCCTGGGCGTGCCCTACCCTCTCGTGGGCCCCTTGAGGCTCCCCCAGCTGACTTCTTTCGCCTATATAAGCCTACGTACCCTAAAACCATCGAATATGAAGATAGATCGGGAGTTCCGCCGCCACAAGCCTTTGTAGCCACCAAAAACCTCTCGGGAGCCCGTTCCGGCACCCTGCCGGAGGGGAACCCATCACCGGTGGCCATCTTCATCATCCCGGCGCTATCCATGATGAGGAGGAAGTAGTTCACCCTCGGGGCTGAGGGTATGTACCAGTAGCTATGTGTTTGATCTCTCTCTCTCTCTCTCTCGCGCGTGTGTTCTCTCTATGGCACGATCTTGATGTATCGCGAGCTTTGCTATTATAGTTGGATCTTATGATGTTTCTCCCCCTCTACTCTCTTGTGATGAATTGAGTTTTCCCTTTGAAGTTGTCTTGTCAGATTGAGTCTTCAAGGATTTGAGAACACTTGATGTATGTCTTGTCGTGCTTATCTGTGGTGACAATGGGATTTCACGTGCCACTTGATGTATGTTTTGGTGATCAACTTGTGGGTTCCGCCCATGAACCTATGCATAGGGGTTGGCACACGTTTTCGTCTTCACTCTCCGGTAGAAACTTTGGGGCACTCTTTGAAGTACTTTGTGTTGGTTGGATGAATCTGAGATTGTGTGATGCATATCGTATAATCATGCCCACGGATACTTGAGGTGCCAATGGAGTATCTAGGTGACATTAGGGTTTTGGTTGATTTGTGTCTTAAGGTGTTATTCTAGTATGAACTCTATGATAGATTGAGCGGAAAGAATAGCTTCATGTTATTTTACTACGAACTCTTGAATAGATAGAACAGAAAGGATAACTTTGAGGTGGTTTCGTACCCTACCATAATCTCTTTGTTTGTGCTTTCTATTAGTGGCTTTGGAGTGACTCTTTGTTGCATGTTGAGGGATTGTTATATGATCTATCTATGTTATTATTGTTGAGAGAACTTGCACTAGTGAAAGTATGAACCCTATGCCTCGTTTCCTATCATTACAATACCGTTTACGCTCACTTTTATCATTAGTTACCTTGCTGTTTTTATATTTTCAGATTACAAAAACCTATATCTACCATCCATGTTGCACTTGTATCACCATCTCTTCGCCGAACTAGTGCACCTATATAATCTACCATTGTATTGGGTGTGTTGGGGACACAAGAGACTCTTTGTTATTTGGTTGCAGGGTTGTTTGAGAGAGGCCATCTTCATCCTACGCCTCCCACCGATTGATAAACCTTAGGTCATCCACTTGAGAGAAATTTGCTACTGTCCTACAAACCTGTGCACTTGCAGGCCCAACAACGTCTACAAGAAGAAGGTTGTGTAGTACAAATCAATCACCTTCTGAGAGATTGCATTGAGGAATGCACATAGCTTCACAATGGCTAATCGGACGTTTTCTGGTAGAAGCCCCCTCAATGCAACCGGAAGCAGTTGCGTCATAATCACATGGCAGTCATGAGACTTTAGGTTCTGAAACTTTTTGTCTGGCATATTTATTATTCCCTTTATATTCGACGAGAAGCCAGTCGGGACCTTCATACTAAGCAGGCATTCAAAGAAGATTTCCTTCTCTTCTTTGGTAAGAGTGTAGCTGGCAGGACCTTCATACTGGTTTGGAGGCATGTCGTCTTTTTCGTGCAAATATTGCAGGTCCTCCCGTGCCTCAGTTGTATCTTTTGTCTTCCGATACACGCCCAAGAAGCCTAGCAGGTTCATGCAAAGGTTCTTCGTCACGTGCATCACGTTGATCGAAGAGCGGACCTCTAGGTCTTTCCAGTAGGGTAGGTCCCAAAATATAGATTTTTCTTCCACATGGGTGTGTGTCCCTCAGCGTCACTCGGACGGCTAGTCCACCGGGACCCTTTCCAAAGATTTTGTGTAAATCATTGACCATAGCAAGTACGTGATCACCGGTATGCATGGCAGGCTTCTTCTAGGGATCTGCCTCGCCTTTGAAATGCTTGCCTTTCTTTCGACGTTGATGGTTGGTCGGAAGAAATCGATGATGGCCCAGGTACACATTCTTCCTGCATTTGTTCAGGTATATACTTTCGGTGTCAGCTAAGCAGTGCATGCATGCGTGGTATCCCTTGTTTGTCTGTCCTAAAAGGTTACTGAGAGCGGGCCAATCGTTCATGGTTACAAACAGCAACGCGTGCAGATTAAATTCCTCTTGTCTGTGCTCATCCCACGCACGTACACCGTTTCCATTCCACAGCTGTAAAAAATTTTCAACTAATGGCCTTAGGTGCACATCAATGTCATTGCTGGGTTGCTTAGGGCCTTAGATGAGAACTGGCATCATAATGAGATTCCGCTTCATGCACATCCAAGGAGGAAGGTTATACATACATAGAGTCACGGGCCAGGTGTTGTGATTGCTTCTCTGCTCCCCGAAAGGATTAATGCCATCCGCGCTTAAACCAAACCATACGTTCCTTGGGTCACGTGCAAACTCAGCCCGGTACTCTCTCTCGGTTTTTCTCCACTGCGACCCGTCAGCGGGTGCTCTCAACTTCCTGTCTTTCTTACGGTCCTCACTGTGCCATCGCATCAACTTGGCATGCTCTTTGTTTCTGAACAGTCGTTTCAACCGTGGTATTATAGGAGCATACCACATCACCTTCGCAGGAACTCTCTCCTGCGGGGCTCGTCGTCAACATCACCAGGGTCATCTCGTCTGATCTTATACGGCAATGCACCGCATACCGGGCATGCGTTCAAATCCTTGTACGCACCACGATAGAGGATGCAGTCATTAGGGCATGCATGTATCTTCTGCACTTCCAATCCTAGAGGGCATACGACCTTCTTTGTTGCGTACATACTGTCGGGCAATTCGTTATCCTTTGGAAGCTTTTCTTCAATATTTTCAGTAGCTTCTCAAATTCTTTGTCAGGCACAGCATTCTCTGCCTTCCACTGCAGCAATTCCAGTACGGTACCCAGCTTTGTGTTGCCATCTTCGCAATTGGGGTACAACCCTTTTCTGTGATCCTCTAACATGTGATCGAACTTCAGCTTCTCCTTTTGACTTTCGCATTGCGTCCTTGCATCGACAATGACCCGGCGGAGATCATCATCATTGGGCACATCGTCTGATTCCTCTTGATCTTCAGCAGCTTCCCCCGTTGCAGCATCATCGGGCACATCGTCTGGTTCCTCTTGATCTTCAGCAGCTCCCCCCGTTGCAGCATCACCGTATTCACGAGGCACATAGTTGTCATCGTCCTCTTCTTCTTCGCCGTCTTCCATCATAACCCTTATTTTTTCGTGCCTCGTCCAAACATTATAGTGTGGCATGAAACCCTTGTGAAGCAGGTGGGTATGAAGGATTTTCCGGTCAGAGTAAGACTTCGTATTCCCACATTTAGGGCATGGACAACACATAAAACAATTCTGCTTGTTTGCCTCAGCCACTTCGAGAAAATTATGCACGCTCTTAATGTACTCGGAGGTGTGTCTGTCACCATACATCCATTGCCGGTTCATCTGCGTGCATTATATATAATTATGTGTGTCAAAAGTAAGAAAATCAGACAAATATCTATCTAAAGTAAGAAAATCAGACAGGTATCTATCTAAAGTAAGAAAATTAGAAAGAAGATAAGAACAAGAGGCTCACCACGGTGGTGCCGGCGACGAGATCGGCGCGGGCGATCAACGGCGATGAAAACGGGGACGGGGCGTGACGGACTGCTAAATCTAGACAAATCTCGGGAAAAATGGAGCTCCGAGGTCGAGCTTCGAGAGGAGAAAGCTTAACTAGTGTGGATCGGGAATTTCATCGAACACCTCATGTGCATAGGAGGTGAACTAGAGCACCCAA
Organism: Triticum dicoccoides; assembly: GCF_002162155.2. Taxonomy (NCBI): domain Eukaryota; kingdom Viridiplantae; phylum Streptophyta; class Magnoliopsida; order Poales; family Poaceae; genus Triticum; species Triticum dicoccoides. Next base: position 107,944,103 of record NC_041387.1, on the reverse strand, counting down.
ATGCCCTCCCCTCGCCGGCTTGAAAAAACATAGCACTGTGGAGTGCTCTGCCGCGGCGATGGGTATATATAGACAGATTATTTGTCCCGGTTCGTGACATGAACCGGGACTAAAGCCACCCTTCTACACCGGTTCAAGGCATGAACCGGTATCAATGGTTATGGGCCAGGAGCGCGGCCCATTGGTCCCGGTTCGTGCCTAAAACCGAGACAAATGGATCCACATGAACCGGGATCAATGCCCACGAGGCCCCGGCCGGGGCCCTGAGCTCATGAACCGGGTCTAATCCCCCCATGGGTCCCGGTTCGTGAAGAACCGGGACTAATGGGCCGGCCAGGCCCAAACAATAGGCTTGTTTTCTACCGGTGTATTTAGGCTTGCTCGTACTACGGGTGGTGAGTCTACCTGGTCGTATGTACCTAGGTCGTTCAGCTCTGACATTTTTTCGTCAACAATGGAATGGACTTTCTCTCGATTTCAGCTACGACTTTCAAAGTTGAAAAGGGGGGAAGAAGGATGAGAACCACACCTTGGCACCAATCAAAATGCATGGTGTTAATCGTTGCGTGGACTAAGTAGGAATAGATGAAAGTCAGTGGATTTAATCTATCGCCAGCTGTACGTTTCAGTGTCATCTTCGGTGTACCAAAAGGAAAGGAAAACACCTAGGGCATTAATATGCATGTTAATTTGTCCAATCCAGATGCGGATGCGCATCACATGCGACCGCACAGGTGTTTGGAGGCCATGTTTTTTCGAAAAGGATTTGGAGGCTATGTGCAGTTTGCCACGTTGCAGCTGTGTTCCCATTTTCAAACTAGAGATCGGCCAGGCTGCCAGGGTCGCTTTCTTGAAAGTGATGTGCGTACACATCACGCCTTACATAACCTTTTAGGAAATTTTGTCCCTGTCTCTTTGATCAACCGACATATATGGTGAATCAAGTACAAAAATAACAGTAGGACGATTTAATGACCTCAATTATCTAATGATTCCGGGCAGCAACAAGAAACTTAACAAAACAGTATCACATGATTTGTTTTCCATTTTTGGAAACTACAAATATTCCAAATTTCGAATATGAATATTTGAAACTGAGTCCCAAATAAAGCATATGAATTTGAAACTGAGTCCCAAACTGACTCCCAGAGCACATTCAAAGAGTTTTTGCTTTGCGAACTAAATCACGTTGGTTCGACAGGGACGAAGCTACCACAAAAAGTCATTGCCGTAAAAAGGTCATTGGTGTCAAATGACATCAACGGTTTTGGAATAATACTACTCCCTCCGTCCAAAAATACTTGTCATTAAAATGAATAAAAGGGGATGTATCTAGATGTATTTTAGTTCTAGATACATCCTTTTTTGTCCATTTTGATAACAAGTATTTTCGGACGGAGGGAGTATTACGTACAAGAAACAAATTGCTCTTACACATGACACGTATACTTGGAAGAATGACATCGACAATTACAAATTATTTTGCTGTCTTCACCCCCGCGGTTCGATTTCCTTTGATACTCCCTCCATCTCATAATATAAGAAAATACTCCCTCCGTCCGGAAATACTCGTCATCAAAATGGATAAAAGGGGATGTATTTGATGTATTTTAATTCTAGATACATCTCTTTTTATCCATTTTGATGACAAGTATTTCCGGACGGAGGGAGTACATTGTAAGTTATAATGAATTTATGTAAAATATGACCCGCAAAAAAAGGATTTATGTAAAATACATGTAATAAAGACCGTTACGCACCCAATCTGATAACGAATCTGAAGACACGATGGGACAAGCAATGAGAAATCCTCAAACAGGCTGCTATTTATTTTATCAGATTTCCATCTAGAGGGTCAGAGCTACAAATTTCCGTACAATGCACGTGTGCAAGGTGATCACAGTACATATTTTGCCCTAGATCATGTGAATGCACATGTCATGAAATCGAAAGGGCGGCGGAATGACAGAGCGACGTACATAAACACGACTTGATCAAGTCGACTGATGTCACAGATTTCACGTGATATCTGGCTTTGATTCTCACCTGTGCACGGGCATTGGTGAGTTGGTACAGGAGTCCAGACGGGAACATGTGCTGATTTCTTATAATCCACCACACCGCAACGATTTTCTCACTGAAACACTGGCTAATCGATGCACGTCAAACCTCGTGCGTCTCTAAAGGCAACAGCCAACAGGAAACCAGCTGTATTCACACAGTATTTCTCCTTCTTTTGATAACCCTAACCGATGCCGCACAAGATAAAAACCAAACATGAATATAGTAACTTAAAATAATCTAAACCAAATACATTTTTCTAAATCATGTCCTGCTTTAACTTAGTCAAATTAAATCAGTCTTGCCAAAATCTCAGTTAAATCAAAACTTTGTTTGTCTTCCCCTACCCATACTCAAATCAAATTAAAGGTTATCAAAATTTAGAACATGGTGAATATAAAGTATATGTCCGACAATATTGACGCTGATCTACAAGAATATGTATGTATTCAGTATGGGCTTCTTGCTGGTGTTGCCATAAGGTTGAGAAAACCTGTCCTAAAGCGCGATCACATGGAAGATTAATCCAGCTAAGTACTTGCTCAAGAAAACAAAAACTAACCAACCAAGTACATGTTTCTTCAGGAGTACTTGCTTTAATGTTCTGATCATGACGGTGTCATCTCCATTGAATTTTGCTGGTACACATAAGCATGCAAAACAGATCTTGCCCCATCCCTTGGCATTTTTATATACTCGCTCCGTTGCAAAATGTTACATTAAGTTTTCACCCGCAAAAAGAAATTGTATTAATTTTTTAAAAAGTCAAACTTCTCTATGTTTAGCCAAGTTAAGGGCATCTTCAACGCTGACCCACAACTGGACAACACATCCGTCCACGGACAGTGGTGCCACTCTACGGACACGAATGCGGAAGCCGTCCATCAATGTTATCCGCATACATTTCAAACCGGCTTTAAACAAAATAATTAATTACATGCAAACCGGATGATTTTCATTCAAACTGGATAAAAACATTTATATTCCAGGCATATTTTAACTAAACTATACCCCGCTGCGGTAAAACTAGTCTACGACCGGCCGCGGCGGATCGCTACTCCCACGACATGTCTCCCCTATGTCCGACGGCCCGCTTATCGGACTGTCGGATGCCCTGGAGGGATATGCTTCAACGAGAGGGGACGAATAGCCTCACTCCGCTTTCGTGAAGCACATATCAGGATTGGTATTTGGGCGGGCGAAAACGGCCATTGTGGTCTACGCCCCCGCTCACCGGGTAAGACACCGGCTATGTAACCCGGCGACGCGGTGGCGGTGGCCTTCGTGGGAGCCAAGCGGCAGCCTCCCATGATCTACTTTCCTTGTTGTGGTGCCACTGATGTACCGGCCTCCGGCTACATGGCTTCTTTCCCCACGTGGCTTCGGGCGGTAAAACGCGTGGGCACGGGAAAGTGTTTTTGGTGGGCCAGGTTTGTTAGCCGCGGACGTGGCAGCGGTCAGGACGCCCCCTCCCCCCCAAAAAAGAAAGTTTTTCTTCGGTTTACAGGAAAAAGTGTTGCTGCATCACCGAACGGATTGATGAGGGCCGCGTTGGATCGGCAAAATACGTCCAGACCGCGCGGTCCGAGCGGTTGCGTGTGGTTTGAGGATAAGCATTGGAGATGCCATTAGAGCATCTCTAGCAGACCCCGTAAAACACCGACCCGCAAAACTTGTTTATAGTTCGCGAAAAATTGGTTTTGCGGACCAACACGGCCTGCAGCCGAGCAGACCCCACGTAGCCGACCCGTAAAACAACGTATTCTGAATATGTTGTTTTACGGATCGGCTACGCGGCGTCTGCTCGGCCACAGCCCACGTCGGTCCGCAACCTGAAAACACCAGATTAGCCAATTTGACAGCGATTCCGACGATTTAGTTCAAATTCGAAGAATAAAACATAGTCCGCGCGTAAATATAAGCATAGTTTTCTATGACAAATGCAAAAGGACTTCATGCAAAAGCAATGACCACGTCCATCATCATCTTGGTCGCTTTTCACCTGTCGTCATGATCTTCGCTCCGCACCACCGCCATCGATGCCATCGCCGCCTTCGAGTCCATCACCGACACTTGTTCCAACTCCGGCACCGAAAGCATTGTCGGGCGCACTGAAAGCATCAGCAGCACTGGTTCCAACTCCTGATGGGAAAACATCACCAGCACCGAAAACACCCATCGGCCACCGCTAGCATCCTCTTCTTCAAGATGTCTCTCCTTGCCATATCATGCCATTCTTTGGTTATGTCGTACATGTCATCGCGGTTCAATGTCATGATGTTGTTCTCCTCGGCAAGAAGCTTGGCGATAGCCTTGGTCTCATCGGCAAAGACTCTTCTCTCCTCATTGGCCGCCTTGCGCAATCCCTCGTCCTTGAGCAATTGCCACTTCTCTTGCTTCTCTCATGCCTTATTCTCGGCCAACTCTTTCTTTGCCTCCAATGTCTTCGCCAACATCAACTAATTTGATTGCACCATGGCATCTATCTTGTCCCGCAAGCTCGATGCCTCGTGTTCCCTCTTGATCTTCTCCCTTGCCTTCTTGTCTACATCAGGCTTGTTCAAGTTTCGTGGGCCACCATCGTCTTGATCATCATCCATGTTCGCAAGTGAACCTCTCTTCGGTGGGGATTCTTTCTCAATCAACTTCCACTTCGCACCCTCTTTTAGCAATTACCAACAATGCTCTACTTCAAATAATTTGTCTTTGAAAGCTTCCATGTCTTGTATCTTTGTTGGGCAATTTTGTCCAACACAATTAAAACAATGTCAAATGATGCAATCACTTCAAATGTATAGATGATTTGCACAACTTGGGATGTGAAAACGAACTCACATAGTCGGATTCCATGGTTCCACTTGGAGGTGCATTGCGAACTTGTTCCAACCAAGCAACCCAACGGCTACAAATCGGCTTGATCATGTCCCAACGACCTTGGAGTGACCGAAAGGTGCGTGGAGTCCTATTGGGATACCTTGTCATCATGTGGAAGTATTGATCTTCGTTCCTTTGCCAATACCTCTGGACGGTTTGAGATGTGTTGGTGCGCGCATCAAGAGACACCGCACTGCAAGCCTTGATCAAGATTTGGTCTTCGAACAGCGTGTAGTTCTTCGATCTCGCACCTTCTTTTACTTGCGCTTGGTCATATAGCCCCTCATCTATCTCCTCCACCTCATATTTACCACCATGACCACCCATGCCACCATCCATTTCATTGCAATCGAAATCAGCGATCGGGGCTTGATCGATGTCGATGGTGTTGGTGTCCAACAAGTTGACGAACTCGGCAGTGGCATCGTTTGAAACGGCGCTACAGTGAGTGTCATTAAGTCACGAGCTACCGCAATGGCGAAAAGTGAAGCAAGTAGAAGAAATCGAAGAAGCATACCTTCCGGCCATTTTGTCGAACACTTCGCTTGCGGTGGAAGCAGCGTCGTTGAAGGGCATTGTCCGGGTACCTCTTGCCGGGACAGAGGGAGAGGATGAAGTCGCCGGCCTTTTCGTAGGAGCCTTCTTGCGCTTCACGCCCGAAACCCGGCCCTTCTTCTCCGGCAGCGGTCGGGCAGACCGCGCAGCGACAGCGGCGCCGGGTGCGCGCGCCTTCCCGGCAGGGCCAGCCGGATTTCCGCCCTTCATGACGACGTTGCCATGCCGCTTGCGGGAAGGCGCGGCGGTGCCTTGAAGCAGGGCAATGGGGCCGAAGGGGGTGGGAAGCGGGAACTGCGACGCGGAAATTTCCCTAGCGTCAAAACTTGCTGCAAATAGGGGGCGAGCTCGGGTCGGCCTCCCACCCCATGAATCTAAAGGTTGAAGGCGAATTTTTGTCGCGCCCCACAAAAATTTTTACAGGTCGCGACTCGATACGGAGTCTGATAGGGCAGTTTTTTTTCGCGCGGACCCGTATTTTGACGATTATTTTGTAGGTCGGGGCATTATACGGGATCTGCTAGAGATGCTCTTAGAGAGCAAATTTTCAATAACTACAGTACTAGAGCAGTATCATTATGTTTAAAATCTTTATGAACTACATTGCTATATTTTCTTTATTTGGTATTGTAGATGTTGATATACTTTTACATAAACTTGGTTGTACCTAGAAACGTTGACTTTTGAAAGTGCTAGGAGCAATTTTAGGTGTACACTGTGGATGGTGTGTGAGCCGACATACATTGGCAAATGATAAGCCAATACACATGATGTGTGAACCAACGAACTGCATATGTACACGGCTAGAAAATAAAAGTCATCCAACAATAACATAATTCACATCTGCCCACTTTTTTTTCTTTTTGAAGAGGAGGATGTACCCTCAGCCTCTGCATCTGGGCGATGCATTCAGTTATTTTATTAATTATTCATAAAGTCATTACAAAGGTAATACATCAGTAAGTCTGAAGCCACCATCTTGGCAACACCTATCGCTGCTCCTATCCCCGTGATGAAGGGGTGTCGAATGTCCGAACCTAATACCAAACGGACATCACACCAACACATAACATCTAATGCCGGATGCCCCATCCAAGCCATATACCTGGACTGGGTTACACACCGGTCTGGCGCACTTTCAGTGGGTACCACATGCACAAGTTGCAATGATTGTCACCTCCTTCATCCACCGATCCATCCTCAGATCATATACTGACGCATCGACCTTGGTAGGCCTCTCTGCGATCAACGCCACCACGATGCCAGACAGCGTCGTCCTCCTGCACGAGTCCATCGCCACCCATCGGACGCAGCATCTCCACTGCGCCACATTGCCGAGATCCGCCGCCATCGATGTGTAGGATGAAGCACCGCTCCGCCACCTACCAACGCCCAACCACCAAGTCGTCCACATGTCCGCCCAGCCGATGAATGTCTTCAAAGATGATGCCTCCATGGGGTGACGACGAAAATGTCGCCATCATCCGATCCAGGAGGCCCCTCAACGCCTCCAATAAAGGCTACGATGCCCATGGGCGCTGTCATCAATGGTAGCCTCCTCCAGATCTGAGGTTTTTTCCGGAAACAATGAAGCAAAGGACGCCCCCACCATCTGCCACTTGACACACAAAGCACGTACAAAGTCATTTCATCGGCACTGAATAGCTTCTTTCTTTCAGGTGAGCACCTATTTTTTCTCTATGTCTTTTGTCAGTGAAAACCACCGTAGTGCAATCGCTGTGGAGTGAAAGCAAAGACAATGAATAATACAGAATCCAATGGAAAAGGAAACATGTCGTCACCGACGGGAATTTGTTGCCCGTTTTCCTAAAGCCGTTCCGTTCTAGACACCTGGTGGCACCTCAGCCACCTATGTGCACGTAGTAATATCTCTTATAAGGGCCTGTTCGGGAGTCGCCCAGCTCCTCTAAATCCTCGAATCCAGCTTCCCAATCCCAGATCTCGCTTCACAGACGAAAATGAGAATCAATAAAAGCGTTCGGTGCCTTCCTCCAGCTACCTGCTCGGCTTCCACGGGCCGACAGCCCAATAAACTGAAATCTGGCCCGGTCAGCAGGGAATTATCGAGGAGAGAGAAGGAAGGCCTGCTCGTGCTCTATTCTTACTGGTGGTCGAGAGCAGCACCGAACCGTTTTTCACTTCGCGGTGGCACACCTCTGTAAATAAGACCGAACTCCAGCTTCTGTTTTTCCTGGGATCCCGAAAGGAGCAGCTCCACGTTTTTGTACGTAGCCGCGCCTCTGCTCCAGGAAGCCAGCTTCCTGGAGCTGAACCGTTCGGTCCAGCTCTGCCCGCAGATTCCGTGAAGCTAGGAGCTGGGCGACTGCCGAACAGGCCCTAAGTCTATCTAGAAGACCATGACTTCTTTGCACCTAGCTAAGAAAGTCTCATCTCAATTTTTCTGTGTTAAATTCGGTGTACAAATACAGAAATGGCAAAGGAAAATTATATTGTGAACCAAATCCAAAAGGATAAAAGATGGAGCTTTTCTATTCCAATGTAATATGTTTATTTCTTGTTTTGTTTGTATTAGTTTCATTTCATCAATTTTTTTTGTTTTAGCAATTTCCCAATGCGACAGGAGTATTTGTGTACACTATACTCTATATTTATAATGAACGGAATATTTGATGTTCCACCCTATGTCAGCCCGGTCCCCAACTTGTAGTAAAGACTATACTGCCTCTCGGAAATTCAATTTAGCTCCCGGGTGCATTTGCTCATGCATAACAAGAAAAGCTTCATAATTCCTTCTATGCTCAGCTCTTTTTTTTTTTGAACCTCAAAGAAATAAAAAGGTATGTATTTATGTCCTTTGATTGTTTGTAAATATTTATGAAAAAAAACACAAGTATTGTGACCTGTCTTACAAAAAGCAAGTTGTGTTTTTTTGCCTTTTTAGGACACTAACATGAACATGTACATAAATCAGAAGTTTTAATTTGTTTTCTATTTGTTTCAACTTTATTGTTTATCCCGGGAGCATATGCGCCTATGTCCCTCAACCTTAAAACAAAGAATCATACTTTCATTATTAGCGCTACGACACATGTCCCCTTCAACTATGCCAAAGAGGTTTTGCAATAAAATGGCATGATTTTGACATTGTATGACAACACGTGGATCATAATTGCCAATATTTTCCACATTATTTATTAAAAGCACTGACTCAAAAATATTGGAGTTAATCACTAGTATATTAGAACCTCAAGAGTAAAGAAAACTACTAGAATATCCTATAAAAGCTGGAAAAATCAAGAAAACCAACAGATAGGTTGACAATTGAATTTAAAAGACAAGGACAATCGATTTAAATATAAGCACTCATGAAATCAAGATCCACGAAAGTGGATTCATATGAAAATAATGTTGATTATTTATTTCTTAATATGTATAAAGCTCTTATACTCCCTTTGTAAACTAATATAAGATCCTTTAGATCACTAAAGTAGTGATCTAGTCATCTAGACGATCTTATATAACTTTAAAGAGGGTGTACATTATACCAAATTTCTTGGTTTCTCCCATTTTTCCTCCTAACTGTCAATATATTCTCGGAAATTAATTATTATTTTCTCTTTTTTATTTCACATGACTCCGGCTACCATGAGTGGGGCGGGAGGGGATCGGAAGTGATCAAGCTTTCGTCTAGCGCTTCGGACTTCGACTCCGGCCTCAATGGCTATGGCCTGCCGGTGTGGATTTTGATAAGATCCTGCCCGAAAAAGACTCTGGCTCTGACTAGATTGCATAGTTTTATTTTTTAATTGACTAGTTTAAATCTGTGTTATGCAATGTAGTTTTAACCAAATTGTGCTATATATATTTTTATATCGATGTTATGCAATGTAATTTGAATCAAATTGAGCTATCAATGTTCAAATTAGTGTGAATTTTTTTAAGGGGTTAGATTTAAAACTTCGGCTAGGAACCATATTTTTTAACTCACAAATATAAGGAGTTGTAGTTTAAGAAGGCATATAAGGGGCTAAGTTATAAGGCTTGAGATAGAGATGTCCTAAGATCAACTCTATCCAATCCCCTTAAATTATGAGTAAACGGACGAGTATCCTTTAGAGGAGTACTTTTACTCCTTAAAGAATGGTCGTTTCTAACCGATCTCCTAAACTTAACAAAGTAAAAAAATTATTTTTGCCAAATCTTCAAACGGCCTCCAAGATTGTATCTTCCTCAATGCGGACATGGTCATCAATGGCATCGGGCGAACACCCATAGGCCAACGCTCGAACAGCTGTGATACACTTCATCAAAGGGCTCGCATTGATATCTCGGCATGCATTCCTCGTATGGTTGAACCAATCATCATGCTTCTCCACTGCATTTGCAATGGTGAGAAAGAGACTTGTGTATATCCAAAATCACTGGCAAAAATATTTCTATGGATTAGGTTCGAAATTATCTCCCGCAATCTAGGCATGGCCCTCTGCTCTATCACGGTTGAGGTGTATGCGGCCGGACTGCGATCGTCTCCTTGGCCGCCGAATATAATCATTGAAGATCATGCCAACGACCATTTTTGACGTCATCGTCATCTTCTTCCTCCGATGATGATGAAGAGTCCGCGAAGATCATCTCTCTCAGTCTTTTCATCTTCAATTTAATTGACTCAGTTCAACTCAATTGACAAAAGAAAAAAAGAAAAAGCAACAAAAACTCGCCTAGGAAACCATGAACACTTTCAAGGCGGTGGAGGTGTCACCGTCCACCATCAACCTTTTGGTTGCAAGGACTTAAGAGAGAGAGAGAGAGAGAGAGAGAGAGAGAGAGAGAGAGAGAAGTTGAGGCTTGGAGACATGCGTGATGGAAATATGCCCTAAAGGCAATAATAAAATGGTTATTATTATATTTTCTTAATCATGATAAAGGTTTATTATTCATACTAGTATTGTATTGACCGGAAACTTAAATACATGTGTGGATCCATAAACAAATACCGTGTTCCTAGTGAGCCTCTACTAGACTAGCTCGTTGATCAAATATGATTAAGGTTTCCTAACCATAGACATGTGTTGTCATTTGATAACGGGATCACATCATTAGGAGAATGATGTGATGGACAAGACCCATCTGTTAGCTTAACATAATGATTGTTCAGTTTATGGCTATTGCTTTCTTCATGTCAAATACATATTCCTTCGACTATGAGATTATGCAACTCCCGGATACCGGAGGAACACCTTGTATCTCCGAACTGGGTGATAATAAAGATGCTCTACAGGTATCTCCAAAGGTGTTTGTTGAGTTGGCATAGATCAAGATTAGGATTTGTCACTCTGAGTATCGGAGAGGTATCTCTGGGACCTCTCGGTAATACACATCATAAGAAGCCTTGCAAGCAAATGCTAATGAGTTAGTTATGAGATGATGTATTACAGAACGAGTAAAGATACTTGCTGGTAACGAGATTGAACTAAGTATAGAGATACCGACGATCGAATCTCGGGCAAGTAACATACCGATGGACAAAGGGAATTACGGATGTTGTCATAACAGTTCGACCGATAAAGATATTCATAGAATATGTAGGAGCCAATATGGGCATCCAGGTTCCGCTATTGATTATGGACCGGAGAGGTGTCTCGGTCATGTCTACGTAGTTCTCGAACCCGTAGGGTCCGCACGCTTAACGTTTGTTGACGATATAGTGTTATATGAGTTATATGATTTGGTGACCGAATATTATTTGGAGTCCCGGATGAGATCATGGACATGACAAGGAGTCTCTAAATGGTCGAGAGGTAAAGATTGATATATAGGACGATGGTATTCGGACACCGGAAGGTTTACGGGATACACCGGGTAGCCATCGGGTCTCTGGAAGGGGTTCCGGACACCCCCCCTGGTAGGTATATGGGCTTAATGGGCCAAGGGAGGGACAGACCAGCCCACAGGGGGCTGGTGCACCCCTTTCCCTGGCCGGCGAGCCCTAGGGAAGGAAAGGGGGAGGTCTAGCCCCTCATGCCTTTCCCTCTCATGGGAGAAAGGAAAGGGGGGGCACCCTCCCCTGCCTTTCCCCCGCACCTAAACATGGCAGGGGCGCCACTTGGGAGGAGACCCCAAGTAGGATTCGACCTACTTGGGGCACCCTCCTGGCTGCTCCCTCCTCCCCCACATATATATATATATGTGGGAGGGGGCGCCTAGCACAGAACACAATATTGTCTTAGCCGTGTGCGGCGTCCCCCTCCACGGTTTATATCCCCGGTCATATTTTCATAGTGCTTAGGCGAAGCCCTGTGGAGATCACTTCACCATCAGCGTCACCACGCCGTCGTGCTGTCAGAACTCATCCACTACTTTGCCGTCTTACTAGATCAAGAAGGCGCAGGCGTCACTAAGCTAAATGTGTGTTGACCGCGGAGGTGTCGTATGTTTGGTACTCGATCGTTCGATCACAAAGAAAGTTCGACTACATCAACCGTGTTGTGAAATTATTCCGCTTACGGACTACGAGGGTACGTAGACACACTCTCCCCCTCTCGTTGCTATGCATCTCCATGGATAGATCTTGCGTGCGCGTAGAACTTTTTTTGTTTTCCATGCAACATTTCCCAACAGTGGCATCCGAGCCAAGTCTATGCGTAGATGATATGCATGAGTAGAACACAAAGAGTTGTGGGCAGCGATGGTCATGCTGCTTACCACCAATGTCTTATTTTGATTCGGCGGTATTGTGGGATGAAGCGGCCCGGACCGACCTTACATGTCCACGTACATGAGATCGGTTCCACCGACAGACATGCAACTATTTTCGCATAAAGGTGGCTGGCGGGTGTCTATTTCTCCTACTTTAGTTGAATCAAATTTGACTACCACCGGTCCTTGAAGAAGGTCAAAATAGCAAACTTGATAAATCACCGTTGTGGTTTTTGCTGTAGGTAAGAATGGTTCTTGCTAGAAGCCCGTAGCAGCCACGTAAAACTTGCAACAACAAATTAGAGGATGTCTAACTTGTTTTTGCAGGACATGTTGTGATGTGATATGGTCAAGACATGATGTGATATACGTTGGTGTATGAGATGATCATGTTTTATAAATTTATAGGCAACCGGCAGGAGCCTTATGGTTGTCTCTTTATTGTATGAAATGCAATCGCCATGTAATTGCTTTACTTTATTGCTATGTGTTAGCAATAGTTGTAGAAGAAATAGTTGATGAGACGACCATGACACAACGATGGAGATCAAGGTGTCAAGCCGGTGACGATGGAGATCATGACGATGCTTTGGATATGGAGATCGAAACCACAAGATGATGATGGCCATACCATGTCACGTATTTTGATTGCATGTGATGTTTATCTTTGATGCATCTTATTTTGCTTAGAACGATGGTAGCATTATAAGATGATCCCTTCACTAAATTTCAAGATAAAAGTGTTCTCTCCGAGTATGCATTGTTGCTAAAGTTCGTCGTTTCGAAGCACCTCGTGATGATTGGGTGTGATAGATGATGTCTGCTAGAACTACGTTGGTATTTCCCCAAAGAGGAAGGGATGATGCAGTATAGAGACGGTAGGTATTTCCCTCAATGATGAGACCAAGGTTATCGAACCAGTAGGAGAACCTCCTCACACCACGTAAACAGCACCTGCACACAAATAACAAATACTCGCAACCCGACGTGTTAAAGGGGTTGTCAATCCCTTTCGGGTACGGTGCCTCAGTAGGCAAATAACGTGAGGTAAAAAGTGGTAGATAGGATAAATAGACCACGGAACAAATAAATTGCAGCAAGGTATTTTAGTATTTTTTGGTTTAATAGATCTGAAAATAAATGCAACAGAAAATAGATCGCAAAAGAAAATATGATGAAAAGAGACCCGGGGGCCATAGGTTTCACTAGTGGCTTCTCTCGAGAAAAATAGCAAACGGTGGGAAAACAATTATTGTTGGGCAATTGATAGAACTTTAAATAATCATGACGATATCTAGGCAATGATCATTATATATGCATCAGGTCCAAGATTAGTAGACCGACTCCTGCCTACATCTACTACTATTACTCGACACATCGACCGCTATCCAGCACGCATCTAGTGTATTAAGTTCATGAGAAAACGGAGTAATGCAATAAGAACGATGACATTATGTAGACGAGACCCGTTTATCTATTGCGGCAGATATAGATCTCATCTTATTATCCTTAGTAGCAATGATACATACGTGTCGGTTCCCTTTGTGTCACTGGGATCAAGCACCGTAAGATCGAACCCACTACAAAGCACCTCTTCCCATTGCAAGATAAATAGATCAAGTTGGCCAAACAAAACCCAAATATCGGAGAAGAAATATGAGGCTATAAGCAATCATTCATATAAGAGATCAAAGAAGACTCAAATAACTTTCATGGATAAAAACATAGATCTGATCATAAACTCAAAGTTCATCGGATCCCAACAAACACACCACCAAAAGACCTACATCATATGGATCTCCAAGAGACCATTGTATTGATAATCAAGAGACAAAGAGGAAGCCATCTAGCTACTAACTACAGACCTGTAGGTCTACAAAGAACTACTCACGCATCATAGAAGATGCACCAATGGAAGTGGTGAAGCTCTCCATGACGGTGTCTAGATTGGATCTTGGTGGTTCTGGACTCTGCGGCGGATGGATCAATATTTTGTCGACTCCCCTACGGTTTCTGGAATATTTGGGTATTTATAGAGCAAAGAGGCGGTTCGGGGGGCACCCGAGTTGGGTACAGCCCCCCAGGGCGCGCCTGGGCCTCCTGGCGCGCCCTGGTGGGTGCTGCTCACCTCGAGCAGCCCCTCAGGTGCTTCCTTGGCCCATTGGCTTTCTTCTGGCCCAAAAAAATCCTCCAGGAGTTGCGTTGCATTTGGACTCCGTTTGATATTGATTTCCTGCAATGTAAAAAAGAAAACAGCAACTAGCACTAGGCACTATGTCAATAGGTTAGTACCAAAAAATGATATAAAATGACTATAAAATGATTGTAAAACATCCAAGAATGATAATATAACAGCATGGAACAATCAAAAATTATAGATACGTTGGAGACATATCAGCATCCCCAAGCTTAGTTCCTTCTTGTCCTCGAGTAGGTAAATGATAAAAACAGAATTTTTGATGTGGAATGCTTCGTAACATGTTCATCACATTATTTTCTCTATAGCATGGACATATGGACTTTTATATGATTGAAAGCAATAGTCTAGTTTTGACATGTAGACTTTAATACTTAAGCATACCAACAAGCAACCATGTCTTTCAAAATATCAACACTAAAGCAAGTTATCCCTAGCCCATCATGCTCAATCATTGATCCATTCATGAAACACACTCGAATATTAGCTACACCCAATGCTCAAATACGATCATAGTGCCCCTTAGTTGGTGCTTTATAAGAGAAGATGGAGACTCAAATTCAAAATAAAAATTGCATAAGTAAAAGAAAGGCCCTTCGCCGAGAGAAGTAGGGATTTGTAGAGGTGCTAGAGCCCATAGCTTAAATTGAGAGATAAAATTATTTTTGAGAGGCATACTTTTCCTATCAACGAAAACGACTTGGAGCATCCCAACACTTTCCATGCTATATACATCATAGGCGGTTCCCAAACAGAAAATAAAGTTTATTCCTTTTTCCACCATAACTTTCACTTTCCATGGCTAGCCGTATCCACGGGTGCCCTCCATACCAACACTTTCCAATGAATTTATTATTTAACAACATAAAGTAAATTCATTTATTCATTTTGGGACTGGGCATCCCTAGTACCTTTGTCGTACTCTCGTGCAATGACAAGTGAATAAACACTCATCGTGAGAATAACACATCTAGCATGGAAAATATTGGCTACCCTTTACTGCCTCGCGAGTAGTAGAGCACACAAAAGAGAAATTTATTTTAAACATTAGAGACGGCACATGCAAATTTTCTTAGAACAGCATGGAATTACCGCATATAGATAGATATAATGGACTCATAAGGTAAAACTGGTTTAAAGGGTTTTGGATGCACAAGTAATGATCATACTTAGTGCAAAACGAAGGCTAGAAAAAAGATTGAGAAGCGACCAACCAAAAAGAAAAAAATCTCGTACCCAAGAATTAAGCATAAGTAACACCAAATAATGCACCGTAATTAGGATATAAATTTCATTGCATAACTATTGACTTTCGTGCTTGCATAGGGAATCACAAACCTTAACATCAATATTCTTACTAAAGCACAATTACTCATCAACATGACTCACATATCATATCGTCATATCTCAAAACCATTACTAAGAATCAAGTTTATTTTGTCCAATGATCTTCATGAAAGTTTTTAGTATATCCTCCTTGGATATCTATCACTTTGGGACTATTTTCATATGTTTCTTTTGATAAGCTCAAACAACTATAAGTGAAGATCATGAGCATGATTTTTTTTCTTGCTCTCAAAATAATCTAAGTGAAGCAAGAGAGAATTTCTTAAAAATTTACTAACTCCCAAATAAATATAAGTGAAGCATGAGAGCATTTCTTCAAAATTAACAAAGCACCCCGTGCTCAAAAAGATATAAGTGAAGCACTAGAGCAAATCCATGGCTCTAAAAATGTAAGTGAAGCGTAGGAGCAAGCATAGCATAATTTTTGGATTTCTAAAAAGGGTGTGTCCAGCAAGGATTCAACACTTAAAACACAAAGCAAAACAATCAAAGACTCATATCATACAAGATGCTCCAAGCAAAACTCATATCATGTGACGAATAAAAATATAGTTTCAAGTAAAATACCGATGGTTTTTAGAAGAAAGCGGGGATGCCACTCGGGGGCATCCCCAACCTTAGTCGCTTGCTACTTCTTTGAATATTATCTTGGGGTGCCTCGGGCATCCCCAAGATTAGCCTTTTGCTTGTCCTTATTCCTTCATTCATCGTAAGATAACCCAAAACTTGAAAACTTCAATCACACAAAACTCAAACAAAACCTTCGTGAGATCCGTTAGTATAAGAAACCAAACCACTACTATAAGTACTGTAGCAAACCTATTCTTATTTTTTTGCATTATATCTACTCTATTCCAACTTTTCTATGGCAAAAACTCATCAAAGAAAACCATAGAATCATCAAAACAAGCACACAACACAAAGAAAAGAGAATCTGTCCAAAATAGAACAGTCTCTAGCAATCTGAAAATTTCGTATACTTATGTAACTCCAAAAATTATGAAATAAATTGGTGGACGTTAGTAATTCGTCTATTAATCCTATGCAAAAAGAATCAACTTAAAATCACTCTTCTGTAAAAAAATGACAACGAATCTACTGAGCGAAAAAGTTTTTGTTTTTCACCAAGATCAAATAAACTTTCACCCAAGTCTTCCCAGAGGCATTGCTTGGCACAAACACTAACTAAAACACAAAAAACACAATCATAACAGTAGCATAATTGTGCTAACACTCAAGAACAGAAATCAAAAAGCAAAAATAAATTTTATTCATTGGGTTGCCTCCCAACAAGCGCTATCGCTTTACGCCCCTAGCTAGTCATAACTCGTAGGATCTAAGGTTTATCATCTTTGGTTCTAGATCCATAAGATGCCCTCATGATTGATTCATATGGTGGCCTAATTTGTGTTCTAGGGAAGTGTTCCATTCCCTTCCTTAGTGGAAATTGGAATTTAATATTGCGTTCTTTCATATCAATCACGACACCAATAGTACGCAAAAATGGTCTACCAAGAATAATTGGACAAGACGGATTGCA
Organism: Triticum dicoccoides; assembly: GCF_002162155.2. Lineage (NCBI taxonomy): Eukaryota > Viridiplantae > Streptophyta > Magnoliopsida > Poales > Poaceae > Triticum > Triticum dicoccoides. The sequence continues at coordinate 107,926,851 of NC_041387.1, read as the reverse complement.
ATAAATATCAAGAACAATAAAATCTATGGGAACATAATTCCTATTTGCAAGAATAAGAACATCATTAATTCTTTCCATAGGCTTTTTAATAGTAGAATCTGCTAAGTGCAAATTGAAAAAGCATTCTTCAATATCGGTAAGGCCAAGCATGTCACGTAAAGATTTTGGAATAGTAGAAACACTAGCACCCAAGTCACATAAAGCAAACCACTCATAATTTGTAATATCTACTTTGATAGTAGGTTCCCATTCATCATGTAATTTTCTAGGAATTGAAACTTCTAATTCCAAATTTTCTTCAAAAGCTTTCATCATAGCATCAACAATATGTTTAGTAAAAGCTTTATTTTGTTCATAAGCATGGGGTGAATTTATCATGGATTGCAACAAAGAAATACAATCAACCAAAGAGCAACTATCATCATTAAAGTATTTGTAATATAATATAGTAGGCACATCACTAGTTAAAGTCTTGACCTCTTCAAATCCACTTTTATCAATTTTCTCAACAAGATTTGCACCCTCCGAATCATAGGGACACCTTCTAACTAAAGTTAACTCTTCTCCAGTCCCTTTTTCATCAATCTTAAATTTACCAAACAAAGAATTAATATAAGAAACACCAATCACTTTAAGATCTTCATCACTTTTATGATAGTAATCACTAGAAAACGCTTTTTCTAAAAATTCCCTTTTAGCTCTAACCATAGCGGTTCTTTTCTTACTTTCATCCATAGAAACATAAAGAGCTTTAATTGATTCTTCAACTTTAGGCACCAAAATTTTCATCTTGAGAGTTTCTACATCAAGAGAAATCCTATCAACACTTCTAGACAGATCATCAATTTTATTCAACTTTTCTTCTATCAAAGTGTTGAAAGCTTTTTGCATATTGATAAATTCTTTAATATTGCTCTCAAGATCAGAGGTGTTTCTATTATTATTGTAGGTGGGATTACCATAGGAATTACCATAATTATTAGAGGAATTAGTAGGGAAAGGCCTAGGATTAAAATTACCTCTATAAGCATTGTTGTTGAAATTATTTCGCGAGACAAAATTCACATCTATGGCATCACTATTTTGCTCAATCCAAGTAGACAAAGGCACATCATTAAAATCAATAGGAGCATTTTTCTTAGCAACCAACTTCATAAGAGCATCAACTTTTTCACTTAAAGAATTTATTTCTTCTACGAAATTGACTTTTTTACTTGTAGGAGATCCTTCGGTATGCCATTGCGAGTAATTTTTCACTATATTGTCTAGCAATTTAGTAGCTTCACCCAAAGTAATTTCCATAAAAGTACCCCCCGCGGAGGAATCTAAAAGATTACGAGAAACAAAATTCAATCCCGCATAAAAATTTTGTATGATCATCCAAAGATTTAACCCATGAGTTGGGCAATTCCTTAGCATCAATTTCATCCTTTCCCAAGATTGTGCAACATGCTCATGTTCAAGTTGCTTGAAATTCATGATCTGGGTTCTAAGGGAAATATTTTTTGCGGGCAGAAAATACTTAGTGATAAAAGCATCTTTGCACTTGTTCCAAGAATCGATACTATTGCAAGGCAAAGAAGAAAACCAAATTTTTGCACGATCTCTCAAAGAAAACGGAAATAATTTCAACTTCACAACATCATTGTACACATATTTTTTTCTTTTGCATATCGCATAATTCCACGAATGTGTTAAGATGGGACGCAGCATCCTCATAGGAGTACCGGCAAATTGATCTTTCATGACAAGATTCAATAAAGCAGTATTAATATCACAAGACTCCGCACTAGTGACGGGAGGAGCTGTCGGAGTGCTAATAAAATCATTGTTGTTGGTATTTGAGAAATCACACAACTTGGTGTTCTCTTGAGTTATGATGACTACGCAACAAGATTGCACTCAAAAATAGATCTAACGAGAAAACGGCGAACGAAAAAGAGGGCGAATAAAACGGCAATTTTTTGTGAAGTGGGGGAGAAGAAAACGAGAGGCAAGTGGCAAATAATGTAAATTGCGAGGAGATGAGATTTGTGATTAGGAACCTAGTTGATGTTGAAGATCCTCCCCGGCAACGGTGCCAGAAATTCCTTTTGATGTCTGCTAGAACTACGTCGGTATTTCCCCAAAGAGGAAGGGATGATGCAGTATAGCGACGGTAGGTATTTCCCTCAGTGATGAGACCAAGGTTATCGAACCAGTAGGAGAACCTCCTCACACCACGTAAAAAGCACCTACAGACAAATAACAAATACTCGCAACCCGACGTCTTAAAGGGGTTGTCAATCCCTTTCGGGTACGGTGCCTCAAGTAGGCAAATAACGTGAGGTAAAAAGTGGTAGATAGGATAAATAGATCGCAGAACAAATAAATTGCAGCAAGGTATTTTTGTATTTTTTGTTTAATAGATCTGAAAATAAATGCAAGAGAAAATAGATCGCAAAGTCAAATATGATGAAAAGAGACCCCTGGGCCGTAGGTTTTACTAGTGGCTTCTCTCGAGAAAAATAGCAAATGGTGGGAAAACAATTATTGTTGGGCAATTGATAGAACTTCAAATAATCATGACGATATCCAGGCAATGATCATTATATAGGCAACATGTCCAAGATTAGTAGACCAACTCCTGCCTGCATCTACTACTATTACTCCACACATCGACCGCTATCCAGCATGCATCTAGTGTACTAAGTTCATGAGAAAATGGAGTAATGCAATAAGAACGATGACATGATGTAGTCGAGATCTGTTTATCTATTGCCGCAGATATAGATCTCATCTTATTATCCTTAGTAGCAATGATACATACCTGTCGGTTCCCTTTGTGTCACTGGGATCAAGCACCGTAAGATCGAACCCACTACAAAGCACCTCTTCCCATTGCAAGATAAATAGATCAAGTTTTCCAAACAAAAGCCAAATCTCGGAGAAGAAATACAAGGCTATAAGCAATCATGCATATAAGAGATCAGAGAAGACTCAAATAACTTTCATGGATAAAAACATAGATCTGGTCATAAACTTAAAGTTCATCGGATCCCAAACACACAGCCAAAAGACTTACATCATATGGATCTCCAAGAGACCATTGTATTGATAATCAAGAGAGAGAGAGAGAGGAAGCCATCTAGCTACTAACTACGAACCCGTAGGTCTACAAAGAACTGCTCACGCATCATAGGAGAGGCACCAATGGAAGTGGTGAACCCCTCCATGACGGTGTCTAGATTGGATCTTGGTGGTTCTGGACTCTGCGGCAGCTGGATCAATATTCCGTCGAATCCCCTAGGGTTTCTGGAATATTTGGGTATATATAGAGCAAAGAGGCGGTTCGGGGGGCACCCGTGGTGGGCACAACCGCCCAGGGCACGCCTGGGCCTCCTGGCGTGCCCTAGTGGGTGTTGCTCACCTCGAGCAGCCCCTCAGGTGCTTCCTTGGCCCATTGGCTTTCTTCTGGCCCAAAAAATACTCCAGGAGTTGTGTTGCATTTGAACTCTGTTTGATATTGATTTCCTGCGATGTAAAAAACATATAGAAAAGAGCAACTGGCACTTGGCATTATGTCAATAGGTTAGTACCAAAAATGATATAAAATGACTATAAAATGATTATAAAACATCCAAGAATGATAATATAACAACATGGAAAAATCGAAAATTATAGATACGTTGGAGACGTATCAATAGACTATACGTTCACATACAGCGGGTGTAAGATAGTTTTGCACATGCAGAATACTTGGGTTAAACTTGATGAGCCTAGCATGTACAGACATGGTCTTGGAACACTAGAGACCAAAAGGTCGAATGTGAGTCATATAGTAGATATGATCAACATAGAGATGTTCACCATTGATGCCTACCCCATCTCACGTGATGATCGGACATGGGTTAGTTGATTTGGATCACGTATCACTTAGATAACTTGAGGGATGTTTATTTAAGTGGGAGTTCATTAGTAATTTGATTAATTGAACTTAAATTTATCATGAACTTAGTCTTAATAGTTTTTGCATATCTATGTTGTAGATCAATAGCTCGCAATATAGCTCCCCTAATTTTGATATATTCCTAGATAAAATTAAGTTGAAAGATCATAGTAGCAATAATGTGGATTGGGTCCATGATCGGAGGATTATCCTCGTTGCTGCATAGAAGAATTATGTCCTTGATGCACCGCTAGGTGATGGACCTATTACAGGAGCAGATACAGATGTTATGAACGTTTGGCAAGCTCGATGTGATGACTACTTAATAGTTTAGTGTGTCATGCTTTACGGTTTAGAACCGGGACTTCAAAAAGGTTTTGAACGCCACGGAGCATATGAGATGTTCTAAGAGCTGAAATTGGTATTTCAGACTCATGCCTGTGTCGGGAGGTATGAGACCTCTGACAAGTACTTTGCCTACAAGATGGAGGAGAATAGCTCAGCCAATGAGCATGTGCTTAGAATGTCTGGGTACTACAATCGCTTGAATCAAGTGAGAGTTAATCTTCCAGATAAGATAATGACTCACAGAGTTCCCTAGTCACTATCGCCAAGATACTAGAACTTCGTGATAAACTATAATATGCAAGGGATGAAAAAAAGGATACCCGAGCTCTTCGTGATGCTGGAATCGGCGAAGGTAGAAATCAAGAAAGAGCATCAAGTTTTGATGGTTACCAAGACCACTAGTTTCAAGAAAAAGGGCAAAAGGAAAGAAAAGGAACTTCAAGAAGAATGGCAAGCAAGTTTCCACTCCCATGAAGAAGCACAAAACTGGACCTAAGCCTGAAACTGAGTGCTTCTACTACAAAGGGAATGGTCACTAGAAGCAGAACTGCCCCGAATACTTGGCGGATAAGAAGAATGGCAAAGTGAACAAAGGTATATTTGATATCATGTTATTGATGTGTACTTTACTAGTGTTCACAGTAACCCCTGGGTATTTCTTTCTGATTCAGTTGCTAAAGATTAGTAACTCAAAATAGGAGTTGCAGAATAAACAGAGACTAGTTAAAAGCAAGGTGACGATGTGTGTTGGAAGTAATTCCAAGGTTGATACGATCACCATCCCTGCTCCCTCTACCTTCGGGATTAGTGTTGAACCTAAATAAATGATATTTGGTGTTTGCGTTGAGCATGAATATGATTGGATCATGTTTATTGCAATACAGTTATTCATTTAAAATAGAGAATAATTATTGTTCTATTTACATGAGTAAAACCTTCTACCTTCATACACACAATGTGAATGGTTTATTGAATCCTGATCATAGTGATATAAATATTCATAATATTGATGCCAAAAGAGGCAAAGTTGATAATGACAGTGCAACATACTTGTGGCACTGCCGTTTAGCTCATATTGGTGTAAAGCGCATGAAGAAACTCCATGTAGATGGACTTTTGGAATCACTTGATTATGAATCATTTGATACTTGCGAACCATGCCTCATGGGCAAGATGACTAAAACTCCGTTCTTCGGAACAATGGAGCGAGCTAATGACTTATTGGAAATAATACATATCGATGTATGCAGTTCGATGAGTGTTGAGGCACGTGGAGGGTATCGTTATTTTCTGACCTTCACAGATGATTTGAGTAGGTATGGGTATATTACTTAATGAAACACAATTATGAAACATTTGAAAAATTCATAGAATTTCAGAGTGAAGTGGAGAATCATCGTAACAAGAAAATAAAGTTTCTATGATCTGATCGTGGAGGCGAATATTTGAGTTACGAGTTTGGCCTTCATTTAAAACAATGTGGAATTGTTTCACAACTCACGCCACCTGGAACACCACAGCGTAATGGTGTGTCCGAACGCTGTAACCGTACTTTATTAGATATGGTGTGATCTATGATGTCTCTTACCAATTTACCACTATCGTTTTGGGGTTATGCGTTAGAGACAACTGCATTCACGTTAAATAGGACACTGTCTAAATCCGTTGAGACGACACCATATGTACTATGGTTTGGCAAGAAACCTAAGCTGTCATTTCTTAAAGTTTGGGGTTGCGACACTTATGTCAAAACGCTTTAGCCTGATAAGCTTGAACCCAAATCGGAGAAGTGTGTCTTCATAGGATACCCTAAGGAAACAGTTGGGTGCACCTTCTATCACAGATCCAAAGGCAAGATCTTTTTTGCTAAGAATGGATCCTTTCTAGAGAAGGAGTTTCTCTCGAAAGAAGTGAGTGGGCGGAAAGCAGAACTTGATGAGGTAATTGTACCTTCTCTCGAATTGGAAAGTAGCACATCACAGAAAACCATTCTCGTGATGCCTACACCAACTAGAGCGGAAGCTAATGATGATGATCATGAAACTTCAGATCAAGTTACTACTAAACCTCGTAGGTCGGACAGAGCACGATCCGCACCAAAGTGTGAAGGAAATATGCCCTAGAGGCAATAATAAAGTTTTTATTTTATATTTCCTTATTCATGATAAATGTTTATTATTCATGCTAGAATTGTATTAACCAGAAACTAGATACATGTGTGAATACATAGACAAAACACTGTGTCCCTAGTATGCCTCTACCAGACTAGCTCGTTGATCAAAGATGGTTAAGTTTCCTAGCCATGGACATGAGTTGTCATTTGATGAACGGGATCACATCATTAGTGGAATGATGTGATGGACAAGACCCATCCGTTAGCTTAGCATAATGATCGTTCAGTTTTATTGCTACTACTTTCTTCATGTCAAATATATATTCCTCTGACTATGAGATTATGCAACTCCCGAATATCAGATGAACACTTTGTGTGCAATCAAATGTCACAATGTAACTGGGTGATTATAAAGATGCTCTACAGGTGTCTCCGAAGGTGTTTGTTGGGTTGGCATATATCGAGATTAGGATTTGTCACTTCGTGAGAGGTATCTCTAGGCCCTCTCGGTAATGCTCATCACTATAAGCCTTGCAAGCAATGTAACTAATGAGTTAGTTACGGGATGATGCATTACGGAACGAGTAAAGAGACTTTCCGGTAACGAAATTGAACTAGGTATGAGGATACCGATGATCGAATCTCGAGCAAGTAGCATACCGATGACAAAGGGAATAACGTATGTTGTTATGCGATTTGACCGATAAAGATCTTCGTAGAATATGTAGGAACCAATATGAGCATCCAAGTTCTGCTATTGGTTATTGACCGGAGATGTGTCTTGGTCATGTTATTTGTTGTTTGCGTTCAGCATGAATATGATTAGATCATGTTTATTGCAATACGGTTATTCATTTAAGACAGAGAGTAATTGTTATTTTGTTTACATGAATAAAACCTTCTATGGTCCTACACCCAATGTTAATGGTTTATTGAATCTTGATCGTAGTAATACACATATTCATAATATTGATGCCAAAAGATGCAGAGTTGATAATGGAAGTGCAACATATCTCTGGCACTGCCGTTTAGGTCATATCGGTGTAAAGCGCATGAAGTATGTCCATGCAGATGGACTTTTGGAATCACTTGATTATGAATCATTTGATACTTGCGAACTGTGCCTCATGGGAAAGATGACTAAAACTCTGTTCTCTGGAACAATGGAGCGAGCCACTAACTTACTGAAAATAATACATACCGATGTATGCGGTCCGATGAGTGTTGAGGCTCGCGGCCGGTATCGTTATTTTCTGACCTTCACAGATGATTTAAGCAGATATGGGTATATCTACTTAATCAAACATAAGTCTGAAACATTTGAAAAGTTCAAAGAATTTCAGAGTGAAGTGGAAAATCATCCTAACAAGAAAATAAAGTTTCTATGATCTGATCGTGGAGGCAAATATTTGAGTTATGAGTTTGGTCTTCATTTGAAACAATGTGGAATAGTTTCTCAACTCACGCCACCTGGAACACCACATCGTAATGGTATGGTCGAACGTCGTAACCGTACTTTATTAGATATGGTGCGATCTATGTTGTCTCTTACTGATTTACCGCTATTGTTTTGGGGTTATGCATTAGAGACAACTGCATTCACATTAAACAGGGCACCGTCAAAGTCCATTGAGATGACACCATGTGAATTATGGTTTGGCAAACAAACCTAAGCTGTCGTTTCTTAAAGTTTGTGGATGCGATACTTATGTCAAAAGGCTTCATCCTGATAAGCTCGAACCCAAATCGGAGAAGTGCGTCTTCATAGGATACCCTAAGGAAACAATTGGGTACACCTTCTACCAAAAGTATGAAGGCAAGACTTTTGTTGCTAAGAACGAAACCTTTCTAGAGAAGGAGTTTCTCTCGAAAGAAGTGAGTGCGAGGAAAGTAGAGCTTGATGAGGTAATTGTACCTACTCTCAATTTGGAAAGTAGCTCATCCGAGAAATCTGTTCTTGTGACGCCTACACCAACTAGAGAGGAAGCTAATGATAAAGATCATGAAACTTCATATCAACTTGCTACAGAACCTCGTAGGTCAAATAGAGCACGATCCATACCAGAGTGGTATGGTAATAATGTTCTGCAGGTCATGTTACTTGACCATGACGAACCTACGAACTATGAAGAAGCTATGATGAGCCCAAATTCTGACAGATGGATTGTGGCCATGAAATCTGAGATAGGATCCATGTATGAGAACAAGTGTGTACTTTGGTTGACTTGCCCGATGATCGGCAAGCCATATAGAATAAATGGATTTTCAAGAAGAAGACTGACGCCAATGGTAATGTTACTGTCTACAAAGCTCGACGTGTTGCGAAAGGTTTTTGACAAGTTCAAGGAGTTGACTATGATGAGACCTTCTCAACCATAGCAATGCTTAAGTCCGTCCAAATCATGTTAGCAATTGCCGCATTTTATGAAATCTGGCAAATGGATATCAAAACTGCATTCCTTAATGGATATTAAAGAAGGGTTGCATATGATGCAACCAGAAGGTTTTGTCAATCCTAAAGGTGCTAAAAAAGTGTGTGAGCTCCAGCGATCCATCTGTGGACTTGTGCAAGCATCTCGGAGTTGGAATATATGCTTTGATAAGGTTATCAAAGTATATGGTTTTATACAGACTTATGGAGAAGCCTGTATTTACAAGAAAGTGAGTGGGAGCACTACAACCTTTCTGATAAGTATATGTGAATGACATATTGTTGATCGGAAATGATGTAGAATTTTCTGGAAAGCATAAAGGAGAGTTTGAAAGGACTTTTTCAAAGAAAGACCTCGGTGAAGCTGCTTACATATTGGGCATCAAGATCTATAGAGATTGATCAAGATGTTTGATAAGATTTTTCAACGAGTACATACCTTAACAAGATTTTGAAGTAGTTCAAAATGGAGCAGTCAAATAAGGAGTTCTTGCTTGTGTTGCAAGGTGTAAAGTTGATTAAGACTCAAAAAACCCGACCATGACAGAAAATAGAAAGAGAATGAAAGTCAGTCCCTATGCCTCAGCCATAGGTTCTATAAAGTATGCTATGTTGTGTACCAGACTATTGTGTGCCTTGCCGTGAGTTTGGCAAGGGGGTACGATAGTGATCCAGGAGTGGATCACTGGACATTGGTCAAAGTTATCCTTAGTTACCTAAGAGGACTAAGGAAATATTCCTCGGTTATGCAGGTGATAAAGAGTTCACCATAAAGAGTTACGTTGATGCAAGATTTACACCAATCTAGATGACTCTGAGTCTCAATCTGGATACATATTGAAAGTGGGAGCAATTATCTAGAGTAGCTCCATGCAGAGCATTGCAGACATAGAAAGTTTGCAAAATACATACGGCTCAAGAATGTGGCAGACCTATTGACTAAACTTCTCTCACGAGCAAAACATGATCACACCTTAGTACTCTTTGGGTGTTAATCACATAGCAATGTGAACTAGATTATTGACCCTAGTAAACCCTTTGGGTGTTGGTCACATGGTGATGTGAACTACGGGTGTTAATCACATACAGATGTGAACTATTGGTGTTAAATCACATGGCGATGTGAACTAGATTATTGAGTCTAGTGCAAGTGGGAGACTGAAGGAAATATGCCCTAGAGGCAATAATAAAGTTGTTATTTTATATTTCCTTATTCATGATAAATGTTTATTACTCATGCTACAATTGTACCGAAAACTTGATACATGTGTGAATACATAGACAAAACACTGTGTCCCTAGGATGCCTCTACTAGACTAGCTCGTTGATCGAAGATGGTTAAGTTTCCTAGCCATGGACATGAGTTGTCATTTGATGAACGGGATCACATCATTAGTGGAGCGATGTGATGGACAAGACCCATCCGTTAGCTTAGCATAATGATCTTTTAGTTTTATTGCTACTGTTTTCTTCATGTCAAATATATATTCCTCTGACTATGAGATTATGCAACTCCCGAATACTGGAGGAACACTTTGTGTGCTATCAAACATCACAAGGTAACTAGGTGATTATAAAGATGCTCTACATGTGTCCCTGAAGGTGTTTGTTGGGTTGGCATATATCGAGATTAGAATTTGTCACTCCGTGTATTGGAGAGGTATCTCTAGGCCCTCTCGGTAATGCTCATCACTATAAGACTTGCAAGAAATGTGAATAATGAGTTAGTTACGGGATGATGCATTATGGAACAAGTAAAGAGACTTTCCGATAACGAGATTGAACTAGGTATGAGGATACCGACGATTGAATCTCAAGCAAGTAACATACCGATGACAAAGGGAATAACGTATGTTGTTATGCGGTTTGACCTATAAAGATCTTCGTAAAATATGTAGGAACCAATATGAACATCCAGGTTCCACTATTGGTTATTTACCGGAGATGTGTCTCGGTCATGTCTATATAGTTCTCGAACCCATAGGGTCTGCACGCTTAGCGTTCAATGACGATTTGTATTATGAGTTATGTGTTTTGGTGACCGAAGTTTGTTCGGAGTCCTGGATGAGATCATGGACATGACGAGGAGTCTCGAAATGGTCAAGAGGTAAAGATTGTTATATTGGTAGGTTACATTCGGATACCGAAATAGTTTCGGATAAGTTTCGGAGTACTGGGAGGTTGCCGGA
>NC_041387.1:107897362-107915501 GCF_002162155.2 Triticum dicoccoides | reverse complement strand
CCCTTGCCAACCTGAATTGGACAAGGGGAGGGGGCGGTGCCCCCCCTTTCCCTTCCTGCTCCCTCTCCCTTCCCCCTTTGCTACTCCGAAAAGAAGGAAAAAGTGAGGGGGCGAATCCTACTAGGTTTGGAGTCCTAGTAGGACTCCCCCCTCCATGGTGTGCCCCCTAGTGGACGGCATCCTCCCCCTCCTTTTTATACGGGGGAAAGGGGGCACCCCAAAGGCACAACATTGTTTTAGCCATTTCCGGTGCCCCCCTCCACCATTTACTCCTCTGATAGTATCATCGTAGTGCTTAGGCGAAGCCCTGCATGGATCACATCACCAACATCGTCATCACGCCGTCGTGCTGACGAAACTCTCCTCGACCCTCTTCTGGATTAAGCATTCGAGGGACGTCATTGAGCTGAACGTGTGCTGAACTCGGAGGCGCCGTACGTTCGGTACTAGATCGGTTGGATCGTGAAGATGTTTGACTACATCAACAATGTTAACCTAATGCTTCCGCTTTCGGTCTAGGAGGGTACGTGGACACAATCTCCCCCTCTCGTTGTTATGCATCTCCTAGATAGATCTTGCGTGAGCGTAGGAATTTTTTTCAAATTTCATGCTACGTTCCCCAACAGAGTGGTACGGTAATCCTGTCCTGGAAGTCATGTCACTAGACCAAGGCGAACCTACAAACTATGAAGATGCTATGATGAGCCCAGATTCCGATAAATGGCTTGAGGCCATGAAATCTGAGATAAGATCCATGTATGAGAACAAAGTGTGGACTTTGGTGGATTTGCCCGATGATCCGCAAGCCATAGAGAATAAATGGATCTTCAATAAGAAGACTGACGCTGATGGTAATGTTACTGTCTACAAAGCTTGACTTGTCATTAAGGTTTCGACAAGTTCAAGGGGTTGACTATGATGAGACTTTCTCACCCGTAGTGATGCTTAAGTCTGTCCGAATCATGTTAGAAATTGCTGCATTTTATGATTATGAAATCTGGCAAATAGACATCAAAACTGCATTCCTTAATGGATTTCTTAAAGAAGAGTTGTATATGATGCAACCAGAAGGTTTTTTCGATCCTAAAAGTGCTAACAAAGTGTGCAAGCTCCAGCGATCCATCTATGGATTGGTACAAGCATCTCGGAGTTGGAATATACGCTTTGATGAGGTGATCAAAGCATATGGTTGAGTATTGAGATATGATGAGAGTGGCGGAGGAGGAAAAATAAGAGAATCTACAACTGGAGCCCGCCCCCAAATGCCTGTACGGGCTACCCGGTCAGTGACCGGACGCAAAAGCGGCACACAACTGGGCGCCCCAAATCCGACCCAAACGCCCGGACTTACCGATAACCTCCATATACGTCCCATATATGGGGCGGATATGGGGACGCCTGCCACGCCATCTCAGCCTGCTAGGATCCACGCCACCCCCATAAAAACCCATCCCATTCGAGGAATCCTAGTCAAACATTAGTCCACACTCATCTTCTCCGCTTTGTGATGCCTGCAAGGAAAATAGGGTAGTGTAGCACTTTCACAGAAGTATCTCCATGAGTAATCATCCCAACAAAGAGCGGAGGAGAGTATTTATAGTGGCACTTCTGTCACACACAAGGTGTCATGGTTCTTGTGTGAAGTAACATCTTGAGCTTCTGCAAATATTGTTACTGTCCTGATGGATGGATAAACCAGATTGACAAGGATAAAGGATTCTAAAGTAACACCTATAAAAACTATTAAAAGTAAATAACATAAATAAGAATTAAAGGCATGTTCCCTACAATGAAGAGATTAGGCGTGGGGAGAATTTAGTCCATGGTAAGAATATATAAGGTGTGCCAATGCGACGGTAATACCAGTTACCTTGTATTGTACTCATAGTATTTTATATGTGCGTTCTGGTAGGCGGATCACCCTAAGGTTATGAAACTCATTCACGCGGGATTATATTTCATTCTATGGTCCCGTGATACGTCTCACACGTATCTATAATTTTTTATTGTTCCATGCTATTATATTATCTGTTTTGGATGTTTAATAGGCATTTATATGCTATTTTATATTATTTCTAGGACTAACCTATTAACTGAGGGCCCAGTGCCAGATTCTATTTTTTTTTTGCCTATTTTAGAGTTTTGCAGAAAAGGAATACCAAACAGAGTCCAAACGGAATGAAACCTTCGCGATGATCTTTCTTGGACCGAAAGCAAACCAGAAGACTTGGAGATGAAGTCGGAGATGCAACGAGGCAGCCACAAGGCAGGAGGGTGCGGCCAGGGGGTAGGGCACGCCCCCCACCCTCTTGGGCCCCTCGTGGCTCCCCTAACCTAGTTCCTTCGCCTATATATACTCTTATACCCTGAAAACATCCAGGAGAGCCATGAAACCACTTTTCCACCGCTGCAACCATCTGTACTCGTGAGATCCCATCTAGGGACCTTTTTTGGCGTCCTGCCGGAGGGGGATTCGATCACGGAGGGCTTCTACATCAACACCATTACCTCTCTGATGAAGCGTGAGTACAGACCTTCGGTTCCATAGTTATTAGCTAGATGGATTCTTCTCTCTCTTTGATTCTCAATACCATGTTCTCCTCGATGTTCTTGGAGATCTATTCGATGTAATACTCTTTTGCTGTGTGTTTGCCGAGATCCGATGAATTGTGGATTTATGATCAAGATTATCTATCAATATTATTTGGTTCTTCTCTGAATTCTTATATGCATGATTTGATATCTTTGCAAGTCTCTTCGAATTATCGGTTTAGTTTGGACTACTAGATTGATCTTTCTTGCAATGGGAGAAGTGCTTAGCTTTGGGTTCAATATTGCAGTGTCCTTTCCCAGTGACAATAGGGGCAGCAAGTCACGTATTGTGTTGTTGCCATCGAGGATAAAAAGATGGGGTTTTCATCATATTGCTTGAGTTAATTCCTCTACATCATGTCATCTTGCTTAATGTGTTACTCTGTTCTTTATGAACTTAATACTCTAGATGCATGTTGGATAGTGGTTGATGTGTGGACTAATAGTAGTAGATGCAGGCAGGAGTCGGTCTACTTGACATGGACCTGATGCCTATGTGCATGATCATTGCCTTAGATATCGTCATAACTATGCGCTTTTCTATCAATTGCTCGGCAGTAATTTATTCACCCACCGTAATATTTGCTATATTGAGAGAAGCCACTAGTGAAACCTATGGCCCCCATGTCTCTTTTCCATTATATTGAATCTCATTTACATCTTGCTAGTTTCCGATCTACTATTTTGCAATCTTTACTTTCCAATCTATAAACCAAAAATACCAAAAATATTTACTTTGCCATTCATCTATCTCTATCAGATCTCACTTTTGCAAGTGACCGTGAAGGGATTGACAACCCCTTCATCGCGTTGGGTGCAAGTGGTTGATTGTTTGTGCATGTATTCGGTGACTTGTGTGTTGTCTCCTACTAGATTGATACCTTGGTTCTCAAAATTGAGAGAAATACTTACCTACTTTGCTGCATCACCCTTTCCTCTTCAAGGGAAAACAAATGCAAGCTCAAGAGGTAGCATCCCGCTTCACCATTGCCACAAAGTGGTCGTTTCCACAATTAAGGTCCTTGTACCGGAACCAGGAATTAAGTTTAGTGGATCACCGTTATCCCATATTGTCATTGGTCCTCATAGATATCTCCATATGTCACATCAAAGGTCACAGATTTCCTAAACAATATGTGCTGCTTATTTAGGTCTTGAGATCATGTTTTCTAGGCCCTTAAATTGGACAACATGTATAGAGTTCACCACAGTATAACAACATACTAGACAAATCATACTACTCCAAATACAAATGGCAACATATAGGATAGGCACAAATGAATCTTACCACTTACCTACATCCCCCACGCCTATGGTGAATTACTCACGCATCATAAGAGGGGAATCAATCACGACAGAGAAAAAATCCATGAAATCCATATGGATAATACCGGGAAGATCCATAATAAGATGAAATGGATACTTCCAATAGTCTTGATCTCGAGATGAGATTGGACGAAGTTACAATTGTTCTCAAAAATTGGAATTCCTCTTACAATAGTGAAGGGGGCGTGATGATGATGAAGATGAAAAGACCAAAATTAAGGGCATGTTCGGTAGCCTGCCAGCTCCCAGCTTTCGCAAATCAGTGAGCGAAGCTGGCCCAAACGGCTCCGCTCCAGGAAGCTGGCTTCCTGGATCGCAGCAGTATTCACGTACAAAAACCTGGAGCAGCCATTTTGTGAAGGAAATATGCCCTAGAGGCAATAATAAAGTTATTATTTATTTCGTTATTTCATGATAAATGTTTATTATTCATGCTAGAATTGTATAAACCGGAAACTTAGTACATGTGTGGATACATAGACAAAACATATAGTCCCTAGTATGCCTCTACTTGACTAGCTCGTTAATCAAAGATGGTTATGTTTCCTAACCATAGACATGTGTTGTCATTTGATGAATGGGATCACATCATTAGGAGAATGATGTGATGGACATGACCCATCCGTTAGCTTAGCATTATGACTGTGTCAGTTTCGTTGCTACTGCTTTCTTCATGACTTATACAAGTTCCTCAGACTATGAGATTATGCAACTCCCGAATACCGGAGGAACACTTTGTGTGCTATCAAACGTCACAACGTAAATGTGTGATTATAAAGATGCTCTACAGGTGTCTCCGAAGGTGTTTGTTGGGTTGGCATAGATCGAGATTAGGATTTGTCACTCTGTGTATCAGAGAGGTATCTCTGGGCCCTCTCTGTAATGCTCATCACTATAAGCCTTGCAAGCATTGTGACTAATGAGTTAGTTGCGGGATGAAGTATTACGGAACGAGTAAAGAGACTTGCCGGTAACGAGATTGAACTAGGTATGATGATATCGACGATCGAATCTCGGGCAAGTAACATACCGATGACAATGGGAACAAGTTGTTATGCGGTTTGACCAGTAAAGATCATCGTAGAATATGTAGGAACCAATATGAGTATCCAGGTTCCGCTATTGGTTATTGACCGGAAGTGAGTCTCGGTCCTGTCTACATAGTTCTCGAACCTGTAGGGTCCGCACGCTTAAGGTTCGATGATGATTGGTGTTATGAGTTTATGTGTTTTGATGTACCGAAGGTAGTTCGGAGTCCCGGATGTGATCAAGGATATGATGAGGAGTCTCGAAATGGTCGACGCATGAAGATTGATATATTGGAAGGTTATGTTTGGACACCGGAATAGTTTTGGATGAGTTCGGGCATTTACCGGAGTACCGGGAGGTTTCCGGAACCCCCCCCCCCCCCGGGGGGTCAATGGGCCTTCATGGGCCTTAGTGGAAATAGAGGGCAGCAAGGGAGCTGTGGGGCACGCCACCCTAGGCCCAAACCGAATTGGTTTTGGGCTTGGGGGGGCGGCCCCCTCTTTCCTTCTCCCCTCCTCCTCTTTCCTTCCCCTCCTAGTTGGACTAGGAAAGGGGGAACCTACTCCTAGTAGGAGTAGGATTCCCCCTTGGGGCACACCCTATGAGGCCGTCGGGCCCCTCCCCTTGCTCCTTTATATACGGGGGAGGGGGCACCCCTAGGACACACAAGTTGACAATTGTTTTAGTCGTGTGCGGTGCCCCCTCCACAGATTTCCACCTCGGTCATATCGTCGTAGTGCTTAGGCGAAGCCATGCGCCGGTAACTTCATCATCACCATCATCACACCGTCGTGCTGACGAAACTCTCCCTCGACCTTAGCTGGATCTAGAGTTTGTGGGACGTTACCAAGCTGAACGTGTGCAGATCACGGAGGTGTCGTACCCTCGGTGCTACGATCAGTCGGATCGTGAAGATGTACGACTACATCAACCGCGTTGTCATAATGCTTATTCTTTCGGTCTATGAGGGTATGTAGACAACAGTCTCCCCTCTCGTTGCTATGCATCACCTAGAGATAGATCTTGCGTGATCGTAGGAATTTTTTTGAAATTACCGCATTCCCCAATAGTGGCATCCGAGCCAGGTCTATGCATAGATGTTATATGCACGAGTAGAACACAAAGAGTTGTGGGTGATAATAGTCATACTGCTTACCAGCATATCATACTTTGATTCGGCGGTATTGTTGGATGAAGCGGCTAAGACCGAAATTACGCGTACGCTTACGCAAGACTGGTTCTACCAAAGTGCTTCGCACACAGGTGGCTAGTGAGTGTCTGTTTCTCCAACTTTAGTTGAATCAAGTGTGGCTACGCCCGGTCCTTGTTGAAGGTTAAAACAGCACACTTGACGAAAAATCGTTGTGGTTTTGATGCGTAGGTAAGAACGGTTCTTGCTAGAAGCCCGTAGCAGCCACGTAAAACTTTCAACAACAATGTAGAGGACGTCTAACTTGTTTTTGCAGGGCTTGATGTGATGCAATATGGTCAAGCATGATGTGATATAAATTGTTGTATGAGATGATCATGTTTTGTAACAAAGTTATCGGCAACCGGCAGGAGCCATATGGTTGTCGCTTTCTTGTATGCAATGCAATCGCCATAATTGTTTTACTTTATCACTAAGCGATAGCGATAGTCGTAGTAACAATAGTTGGCGAGACGACAACGATGCTACGATGGAGATCAAGGTGTCGCGCCGGTGACGATGGAGATCATAACGATGATTCGGTGATGGAGATCATGAGCACAAGATGATGATGGCCATATCATGTCACATATTTTGATTGCATGTGATGTTTATCTTTTATCCATCTTATTTTGCTTATTACGGCAGTAGCATTATAAGATGATCCCTTACTAAATTTCAAGGTATAAGTGTTCTCTCTGAGTATGCATTGTTGCGACAGTTCATCGTGCCGAGACACCACGTGATGATCGGGTGTGATAAGCTCTACGTTCAAATACAACGAGTGGAAGCCAGTTTTTGCACACGCAGAATACTCGGGTTAAACTTGACAAGCCTAGCATATGCAGATATGGCCTCGAAACACTGAGACCGAAAGGTCGAGCATGAATCATATAGTAGATATGATCAACATAGTGATGTTCACCATTGAAAACTACTCCATCTCACGTTATGATCAGACATGGTTTAGTTGATTTGGATCACGTGATCACTTAGATGATTAGAGGGATGTCTATCTAAGTGGGAGTTCTTAAGTAATATGATTAATTGAACTTTAATTTATCATGAACTTAGTCCTGATAGTATTTTGCGAATTATGTTGTAGATCAATAGCTCGTGTTATAGCTTCCATATGTTTTTTATATGTTCCTAGAGAAAACTAAGTTGAAAGATGATAGTAGCACGATGCAGACTGGGTCCGTGATCTGAGGTTTATCCTCATTGCTGCACAGAAGAATTATGTCCTTGATGCACCGCTAGGTGACAGACCTGTTGCAGGAGCAGATGCAGACGTTATGAACGTTTGGCTAGCTCAATATAATGACTACTTGATAGTTTAGTGCACCATGCTTTACGTCTTAGAACCGGGACTTCAAAAACGTTTTTGAAATGTCATGGAGCATATGAGATGTTCAAAGAGCTGAAATTGGTATTTCAGACTCATGCCCGTGTCAAGAGGTATGAGACCTCTGACAAGTACTTTGCCTAAAAATTGGAGGAGAAATTGCTCAACTAGTGAGCATATGCTCAGATTGTCTGGGTACTACAATCGCTTGAATCAAGTGGGAGTTAATCTTCCAGATAGGAAGTGGTTGACAGAGTTCTCTAGTCACCATCACTAAGTTGCCGGAACTTCGTGATGAACTATAGTATGCAAGGGATGACGAAAACGATTCATGAGCTCTTCGTGATGCTGAAATCAATGAAGGTAGAAATCAAGAAAGAGCATCAAGGGTTGATGATTAAACAAGAACACTAGTTTCAAGAAAAGGGCAAAGGGAAAGAAAGAGAACTTCAAGAAGAATGGCAAGCAAGTTGTCACTCCCGTGAAGAAGCCCAAAGTTGGACCTAAGCCTGAAACTGGGTGCTTCTACTACAAAGGAAATGATCACTTGAAGTGGACTACCCTAAATATTTGGTGGATAAGAAGGATGGCAAAGTGAACAAAGGTATATTTGATATACAGGTTATTGATGTGTACCTTAGTAGTGTTCATAGTATCCCCTGGGTATTTGATGCTTGTTCGGTTGCTAAGATTAGTAACTCGAAACAGGAGTTACAGAATAAAAAGAGACTAGTTGAGGGTGAAGTGACGATGTGTGTTGGAAGTAGTTCCAGGATTGATATGATCATCCTCGCACACTCCCTATACTTTCGGGATTAGTGTTGAACCTAAATAAAAGTTATTTGGTGTTTGCGTTGAGCATGAATATGATTAGATCATGTTTATTGCAATACGGTTATTCATTTAAGACATAGAATAATTGTTATTCTGTTTACATGAATAAAACCTTCCATGGTCATACACCCAATGTTGATGGTTTATTGAATCTCGATCGTGGTAATACACATATTCATAATATTGATGCCAAAAGATACAAAGTTAGTAATGATAGTGCAGCTTATTTGTGGCACTTCCGTTTGGGTCATATCGATGTAAAGGGCATGACGAAACTCCATAAACATGGACTTTTGGAATCACTTGATTATGAATCACTTGGTGCTTGCGAACCGTGCCTCATGGGTAAGATGACTAAAACTCCGTTCTCCGGAACAATGGAACGAGCTACTGACTTATTGGAAATAATACATACTGATGTATGCGGTCCAATGAGTGTTGATGCTCGTGGCGGGTATCGTTATTTTCTGACCTTCACAAATGATTTGAGCAAATATGGGTACATCTACTAAATGAAACACAAGTCTGAAACATTTTGAAAAGTTCAAAGAATTTCATAGTGAAGTGGAGAATCATCGTAACAAGAAAATAAAAGTTTCTACGATCTGATCGTGGAGGAGAATATTTGAGTTACGAGTTTGGCCTTCATTTAAAACAATGTGGAATAGTTTCACAGCTCATGCCACCTGGAACACCACAGCGTAATGGTGTGTCTGAACGTCGTAAAAGCACTTGATTGGATATGGTGCGATCTATGATGTCTCTTACCGATCTACCACTATTGTTTTGGGGTTATGCATTAAAGACAACTGCATTCACATTAAACAGGGCAGCATCAAAATCCGTTGAGACGATGCCTTATGAACTGTGGTTTGGCAAGAAACCAAAGTTGTCATTTCTTAAAGTTTGGGGCTGTGATGCTTATGTGAAAAGGCTTCAATCTGATAAGCTCGAAACCAAATTGGAGAAGTGCGTCTTCATAGGATACCCAAAGGAAACTGTTGGGTACACCTTCTATCACAGATCTGAAGGCAAAATCTTTGTTGCTAAGATGGATCCTTTCTAGAGAAGGAGTTTCTCTCGAAAGAAGTGAGTGGGAGGAAAGTAGAGCTTGATAAGGTAATTTGTACCTTCTCCCGAATTGGAAAGTAGTTCATCACAGAAATCAGTTCCAGTGATTCCTACACCAATTAGTGAGGAAGCTAATGATGATGATCATGAAACTTTAGATTAAGTTACTACATAACCTCGTAGGTCTTCCAGAATAAGATCCGCTCCAGAGTGGTACAGTAATCCTGTTCTGGAAGTCATGTTACTAGACCATGACGAACCTACAAAATATGAGGAAGCGATGATGAGCCCAGATTCCACGAAATGGCTTGAGGCCATGAAATCTAAGATGGGATCCATGTATGAGAACAAAGTGTAGACTTTGGTGGACTTGCCCGATGATCGGCAAACCATAGAAAATAAATGGATCTTTAAGAAGAATACCGACGCAGACGGTAATGTTACTATTTACAAAACTCGACTTGTTGTGAAAGGTTTTCGACAAGTTCAAGGAGTTGACTATGATGAGACTTTCTCATCTGTAGCGATGCTTAAGTCTGTCCGAATCATGTTAGCAATTGCCGCATTTTATGATTATGAAATTTGGCAAATGGATGTCAAAACTGCATTACTAAATGGATTTCTGGAAGAAGAGTTGTATAGATGCAACCAGAAGGTTTTGTCGATCCAAAGGGTACTAACAAAGTGTGCAAGCTCCAGCGATCCATTTATGGCCTAGTGCAAGCCTCTCGGAGTTGGAATAAACGCTTTGATAGTGTGATCAAAGCATATAGTTTTATACAGACTTGCGATAAAGCCTGTATTTACAAGAAAGTGAGTGGGAGCACTACAACCTTTCTGATAAGTATATGTGATTGACATATGGTTGATCGGAAATAATGTAGACTTTTCTAGAAAGCATAAAGGAGAGTTTGAAAGGAGATTTTCAAAGAAATACCTCGGTGAAGCTGCTTACATATTGGGCATCAAGATCTATAGAGATAGATCAAGATGCTTGATAAGATTTTTCAATGAGTATATACCTTGACAAGTTTTTTGAAATAAGTTCGAAATGGATCAATCAAAGAAGGAGTTCTTGTCTGTATTACAAGGTGTAAAGTTTAGTAAGACTCAAAGCCCGACCACAGCAGAAAATAGAAAGAAAATGGAAGTCATTCCCTATGCGACTATCATAGGTTCTATAAAGTATGCTATGATGTGTGCCAGACCTATTGTGTGCCTTGCCATGAGTTTGGCAAAGGGGTACAATAGTGATCTAAGAGTATATCACTGGAAAGCGGTCAAAATTATCCTTAGTGAGGACTAAGGAAATGTTTCTCGGTAATGGGGGTGATAAAGAGTTCGTCGTAAAGAGTTACGTTGATGCAAGCTTTTACACCGATCCAGATGACTCCAAGTCCCATTCTGGATACTTATTGAAAGTAGGAGCAACTAGCTAAATTAGCTCTATGCAAAGCATTGTACACATAGAATATTTGCAAAATATATACGGCTCTGAATGTGACAAACCCATTGACTAAAACTTCTCTCATAAGCAAAACATGATCACACCTTAGTACTCTTTGGGTGTTAATCACATAGCAATGTGAATTAGATTATTGACTCTAGTAAACCCTTTGGTTATTGGTCACATGGCGATGTGAACTATGGGTGTTAATCACATACAGATGTGAACTATTGATGTTAAATCACATGGCGATGTGAACTAGATTATTGACTCTAGTGCAAGTGGGAAATTGAAGGAATTATACCCTAGAGGCAATAATAAAGTTATTATTTATTTACTTATTTCATGATAAATGTTTATTATTCATGCTAGAATTGTATTAACCAGAAACTTAGTACATGTATGAATACATAGACAAAACATATAGTCCCTAGTATGCCTCTATTTGACTAGCTCGTTAATCAAAGATGGTTATGTTTCCTAACCATAGACATGTGTTGTCATTTGATGAACGGTATCACATCATTAGGAGAATGATGTGATGGACATGACCCATCCGTTAGCTTAGCATTATGATCGTGTCAGTTTCATTGCTACTGCTTTCTTCATGACTTATACAAGTTCCTCAGACTATGAGATTATGCAACTCCCGAATACCGGAGGAACACTTTGTGTGCTATCAAACGTCACAACGTAAATGGGTGATTATAAAGATGCTCTACAGGTGTCTCCTAAGGTGTTTGTTGGGTTGGCATAGATCGAGATTAGGATTTTCACTCTGTGTATCGGAGATGTATCTCTGGGCCCTCCCGGTAATGCTCATCACTATAAGCCTTGCAAGCATTGTGACTAATGAGTTAGTTGTGGGATGAAGTATTATGGAACGAGTAAAGAGACTTGCCAGTAACGAGATTGAACTAGGTGTGATGATACCGACGATTGAATCTCGGGCAAGTAACATACCGATGACAATGGGAACAACGTATGTTGTTATGCGGTTTGACCGATAAAGATCTTCATAGAATATGTAGGAACCAATATGAGCATCTAGGTTCCGCTGTTGGTTATTTACCGGAAGTGAGTCACCGTCATGCCTACATAGTTCTTGAAACCGTAGGGTCCGCACGCTTAACGTTCGATGATGATTGGTATTATGTATTTTTGATGTACCGAAGGTAGTTCAGTGTCCCGGATGTGATCACGGACATGACGAGTATTCTCGAAATGGTCGAGACATGAAGATTGATATATTGGAAGGTTATGTTTGGACACCAGAATAGTTTCGAATGAGTTCGGGCATTTACCGGAGTACCGGGAGGTTACCGGAACCCCCCGGGGGGTCAATGGGCCTTCATGGGCTTAGTGGAAATAGAGGGCAGCAAGGGAGCTGTGGGGAACCCCCCCCCCTAGGCCCAAACCGAATTGGTTTAGGGCTTGGGGGGCCGGGCCCCTGTTTCCTTCTCCCCTCCTCCTCTTTCCTTCCCCTCCTAGTTGGACTAGGAAAGGGGGAACCTACTCATAGTAGGAGTAGGATTCCCCCCTTGGGGCGCACCCTATGTGGCCGCCGGCCCCCTCCCCTTGCTCCTTTATATATAGGGGAGGGGGCACCCCTAGGACACACAAGTTGAGAATTGTTTTAGCCTTGTGCGGTGCCCCCCTCCACAGATTTCCACCTCGGTCATATCGTCCTAGTGCTTAGGCGAAGCCATGCGCCGGTAACTTCATCATCACCGTCATCATGTTGTCATGCTAACGAAACTCTCCCTCGACCTCAGTTGGATCTAGAGTTTGTGGGACGTCACCGAGCTGAATGTGTGCAGATCGTGGAGGTGCCGTACCTTCGATGCTAGGATCGGTCGGATCGTGAAGACATACGACTACATCAACCGCGTTGTCATAACGCTTCCGCTTTTGGTCTACGAGGGTACGTAGACAACACTCTCCCCTCTTGTTGCTATGCATCACCTAGGGATAGATCTTGCGTGATCGTAGGAATTTTTTTGAAATTACTGCGTTCCCCAACATTTTGGCCATCCCAGAATCACGAATCCTGGAGTTGGCCTTATTTATGGGCAGATGCCACTGCCAAGTTGTAACGCCCCGGATTCGATGCGCGAGGTGTCTTCCAGTTATTCGTTGTCATTGCCATGTCATTTGCTTGCGTGCTGCATTATTCCATGTCATCATTTGCATTGTGTCATCATGTGCATATGCATTGCATGCGTGTTCGTCTCATGCATCCGAGCATTTTCCCCGTTGTCCGTTTTGCCGTCCGGCACTCCTATGTCTCCCGGCACCCCCTTTTGCCTCTTTTCATGTGCGGGTGTTAAACATTCTCGGAATGGCCCGAGGTTTTCCAAGCGGCCTTGGTACACCGCCGGTAGACCGCCTGTCAAGTTTCGTGCCATTTGGAGGTCCTTTGATACTCCAACGGTTAACCGCGTAACCGTAAAAGCCCCCTTTGTGTTGCAGCCCAACACCCCTCCAAAGTGGCCCAAAACCCATCCAAACCCCCTCCATGCTCTCGGTCGCTCGATCACGATCGTGTGGGCGAAAACCGCTCCTCATTTGGACTCTCCTAGCTCCCAGAATCTATAAATATGCCCTCCCCCCGAAAATTCGCGGATGATTTCCACCCATAACCCTAACCCCTTCCTATAAATAGCCCCTAACCCTAAATTTTAGGCCTCCTGTCCCATCCACCCATCGCCGCCGCCGCCACTCCACAAATCCTCCTCGATTTCAGCCACCAGCCAACCATCGCTCTCCAGCTCCTCCCTGTTTGATCCCCAGCCACCTCGACCGCACGTGAGACCAGCAGCTCCACCACCAAGCCGCTCCCTCGCCTGCGCCCTGATCCCCTGCACCACCTCGCCGGAGCTCCTCTCCAGCATGCCGCTGGCAAGCAGCAGCAGCAACCAGGCCGAACCCGCGACCTCATCTCCTCCTGTTTTCCCCTCTATCTCTCTCTCACGGTGGCCCCTCTCTCTCCTTCACAGGAACGACCGGAGCACCCCCGCGCCATGGCCTCGCTGAGCTCTGCCCGTGCCAGCGACCTCCTCTGTGCCCCGTCGACCGTGCCAACACAGCAGCGCCTTGTCCACTCGCCATCTTCGCCACCCGTGGGCCTCCCCTGCGATGCCTCGTCGCTGTTTTACCCAGCCGCCGTCAAGTTCGCATCCGGCCCCGATCTCCTCTGCTTCGCCATGATCGAGCACCCCATCTCGTTGACCAGATCGAGCGCGAGAGCTCGATCGCCCGCTCCAGCGCCTTGGGGCCTTCTCCCGAGCCGGCCTACTCCAACCTCGCCGCCGGCCTCTGCTTCACCCCTGCCGCGTTCTTCTGCAGCGAGATGCAGCAGCGCTGCATCGAGCCTACGACCACCACGCGCACCTGCTGGACTCCAGATCTGGCCTGCGCCATCCCAGCACCACCAACCGGGCCTTGGCCCAGGGTGAGCAGCACCCGCGCCTCTCCTGTGCACTGTTGGGCTTGCAGAATTCGGCCCGTATATGTTTTTTTTTGGTTCTGCCAATTTCCTAATTATCCAGAGGTTGCCAGTTTTTGAGAAAACCCCTTAATGTTCATGCATCAATATTTAATTAACCATGCATCGTATTAAAACAAATTATATATGTAAAATGCTTAGAATTTTGTGTAGATTAATAATATGCCACTTTCATCCATGTTTAAAATGTTTAAAATGTTGTTTGTGTAAATTTGCTTAAATGCTTTGTTAAAATGATTTATTTCATAACTAAATAACTGTAGCTCCAAATTTAATAAACTTTATATGTAAATGGGGTGGAAAAATGCCTAGTTTAACATGGTGCACTCATCTTGCATGTTTAACAACTCTAAAATATGGTTTAGGACAGAACAGTACCAAATTCATAATTTGCATATGGGGATTTTTCGGAATTGTTGGTTGTTGTTTCCGGCCTCATTTAAACTTGCCTAAATAGTTAGTTTACTTATGCGTCACCCCTTGCCATGTTTAACAACATTTAATATTGTTGAGTACCTAAACGGGAGTGAACGAAATAATCGAATGTGGTGTTTCATCAATATGCAACTCATTGCATATTGAGCTCCACTTAACT
Source organism: Triticum dicoccoides (assembly GCF_002162155.2). Classification (NCBI taxonomy): domain Eukaryota; kingdom Viridiplantae; phylum Streptophyta; class Magnoliopsida; order Poales; family Poaceae; genus Triticum; species Triticum dicoccoides. The sequence continues at coordinate 107,900,565 of NC_041387.1, read as the reverse complement.
TGTAGTATTGTTTGTTGCACTTTGCCATGCCATGCTCTTTAAACCGGACATGCATCATACTTGTTTGTGCATCATGTCATGTTTATGCTTGTGCATTTACCATGTCGTTTGCTTCTTTCCGGTTGTGCTTCTTCTCGATAGTTCCTGTTTCATTGCGATTGTGAGGATTCGTTCGTCTACGCTTGGTTCGTCTTCGTGGCTTCATCTTCTTCGTGGACTCGTTCTTCTTCCTAGCGGGATTTCAGGGAAGATGACCACTACCCTGGATCTCACTACTATCATTGCTATGCTAGTTGCTTCGTTCTATCGCTTTGCTGTGCTACCTATCATTTGTTCTTCAAGCCTCCCAATTGCCATGTCAGCCTCTAACCTTTTGACCCTTCCTAGCGAACCGTTGCTTGGCTATGTTACCGCTTTGCTCAGCCCCTCTTATAGCGTTGTTAGTTGTAGGTGAAGTTGAAGATTGCCCCATGACGGACAGGATTATGTTGGGATATCACAATATCTCTTATTTAATTAATGCATCTATATACTTGGTAAAGGGTGGAAGACTCGGCCTTATGCCTGGTGTTTTGTTCCACTCTTGCCGCCCTAGTTTCCGCCATACCGGTGTTATGTTCCCGGATTTTACGTTCCTTACGTGGTTGGGTGATTTATGGGACCGCCTTGACAGTTTGCTTTGAATAAAACTCCTCCAGCAAGGCCCAACCTTGGTTTTACCATTTGCCTCACCTAGCCCTTTTCCCTTGGGTTTCTGGAGCCCGAGGGTCATCTTTATTTTAACCCCCCCCCCCAGGCCAGTGCTCCTTCGAGTGTTGGTCCAAAACGGGCAGACTACGGGGCCACCACGGGGCAACACAAGGGCTGGTTTTACTCGTAGGCTGACCTATCTGGTGTGCCCTGAGAACGAGATATGTGCAGCTCCTATCGGGATTTGTCGGCACATTCGGTCGGCTTTGCTGGTCTTGTTTTACCATTGTCGAAATGTCTTGTAAACCGGGATTCCGAGTCTGATCGGGTCTTCCTGGGAGAAGGTATATCCTTCGTTGATCGCGAGAGCTTATCATGGGCTAAGTTGTGACACCCCTGCAGGGTATAAACTTTCGAAAGCCGTGCCCGCGGTTATGGGCAGATGGGAATTTGTTAATATCCGGTTGTAGATAACTTGACACCAGATCCGAATTAAAATGCATCAACCGTGTGTGTAGCTGTGATGGTCTCTTTTCAGCGGAGTCCGGGAAGTGAACACGTTTTTTGGGTTATGTTTGACGTAAGTAGGAGTTCAGGATCACTTCTTGATCATTACTAGTTGACGACCGTTCCTTTTGCTCTCTTCTCGCTCTTATTTGCGTATGTTAGCCACCATATATGCTTAGTCGCTGCTGCAGCCTCACCACTTTACCCCTTCGTTTCCCTTTAAGCTTTGCTAGTCTGATACCCATGGTAATGAGATTGCTGAGTCCTCGTGGCTCACAGATTACTACAACAACAGTTGCAGGTACAGGTTATGCGATGATCATGATGCGAGAGCGATGTTTGCTTGTCTTGGAGTTCTTCTTCTGCTTCTTCTTCGATCAGGGGATAGGTTCCAGATCGGCAGCCTGGGCTAGCAGGGTGGATGTCGTTTGAGTTTCTGTTTGTGTTGCATCTATAGTCGGATGATGCTCGTATGTTTTGTGATGTTGTATTCGTGTGGCATTGTATGCCTTTTGTATGTATCCCCATCCATTATGCAATGTTGATGTAATGATATCCACCTTGCAAAAGCGTTTCCATATGCGGTTCTATCCTTGGTGGGACCTTCGAGTCTCTTTAGGATAGTATCGCATATTGGGCGTGACACAAGTGATATGAGGGATGCGTATCGGTTCTTTGCTTTCTCTCTCCCTTCTCACATCATGTTCTATTCTCCCGACGAGGCTACGTGGAGACATGACTACCTTTCCTTCCAAATTGGGCCAAGCCCAGCCACTGTCCTCCAACGTCCGACCAGGCCTAAGGCCACCTTATCTATTTAGCCGACTGGGCTCCAGCCCTTCCAGGCAGTTTGGCCTATTGGCACATACAAGAAGCTGGAGGAAGGGTGTCGAATAGTTTCCATCGATCTAGTTTTCGTAGAAGAAGCTGGCATCCAGAAATTGAAGTGAGATTCAAGGATCCGGTGAAGCTGGAGGGCTACCGAACATGCCCTAAAAAGATCTCCAATGGTTCTTCGGATCCCCTCTTCTCCTATTTTGGGTGTGGTGGCGGCGTCTAGGTTTCTCTTCTCCTCTAGGTTCCTTCACAAAAGTGCCTTGTATAGATGAGTGTCGGTGTCAAAACCGGCAGATCTCGGGTAGGTGGACCCAAGCTGTGCGTTTGAAGATCAATGGTAACAATGGAGAAGGGACATAATATTTACCAGGTTCGGGACCTCTTGATGGAGGTAAAACCCTACTCCTGCTTGATTATATTTGAGGGTATAGGGGTTACAAGAGTTGATCTACCTTGAGATCGATTCGGCTAACCCTAGATAGCTAGACTAGCAATGTTTTTATCCTGCCTCCGATCTAACCCTCTGGTTTATATAGACGCCAGAGGGGCTTAGGGTTGTACAAAGTCGATTTTACAGAAAGGAATAAAATATTCGGACACCTATACTTACCATCCACGCATGTGAGAGTCCCCACCGGACACGAGAGATAATCTTCTGTCTTGTATCTTGATGGCCCATCAGTCCGGCCCACATCAATAGACCGGACGCCCGAGGACCCCCTAGTCCAGGACTCCCATAGTAGCCCCTGAACCTGTCTTCAATGATGATATATTCGGCACTCAGATTGTCTTCGGCATTGCAAGGCGGGTTCCTTAAAGAATACACATCGGCTTTCCTCCGTAAAAGAATTGTATCCGGCTTTTCATAATGGACACAACCCTCACCCGCGAAGGCAGGATATAAAACAAATAAGAATAGTGCCTTTTACTGACAACTTTTTTTGACGAAGCGTCAGACTTGGCCCTTCGGCATTTTGAACCGTTTTCACACCCCGCATTCCGTGTTTCGAGGCCACGCCTCATTGGCACGTCCTATCAAAACAAAAATCTTGCCCACTTAATACGGGATTGCATATCAATGATATTTGGGTAATCCAACTGTTTGCGGCGCATGCCTTCATTGGGAATAGGCGAGATTCAAGGCACGAGTGGGGGGCGGTTGGTATTTT
>NC_041387.1:107855425-107896904 GCF_002162155.2 Triticum dicoccoides | reverse complement strand
CCAATCTCACAAGCTCTCTGTGCCCGCAAAGTCTCTATTTTCCTCACCACCACCACCACCACCACCTACTCCGACCATGGATGGAGTTGGCTCCAAAGGCAAGTGGGAGGCCTCCTCCATGACGGAGAAGGATATAATAGATCTCCGGAGTGCGGGATACCTCGCTGCTAATATCAAGCACCGGCTTCCCCCTGAAGGTCAAGTCATTCCCACTCTAGAGCCCGGCGAACAGGTCGTCTTCCTTCCCCACTTCCTTAGAGGGTTAGGTTTTCTACTCCACCCGTCTGTCCGCAGACTCATGTACTACTACGGGCTAGATTTCCACAATCTAGCCCCGAGCTCATTCCTCCACATATCGGCGTTCATAGTCGTGTGTGAGGCTCTCCTCCACGTCCACCCACACTTCAGCCTCTGGCTCAAGGTCTTCAACGTGAAGCCAAAGGTGGTTGACGAGCAACACGCAGACTGTGGTAGAGCTATGGTTAACAAGCTGCCGAACACCACCTGGCCAAAGGGGGCCTTTGTGGAGACTGTGAAGATCTGGCAACAGGAGTGATTTTACATCACCGAGTCGCGCCGCCCTAATTGGGAGGCCATTCCGGAGTTCATATCCAACCCCCCCCCATGAGGCTCACCTCCTGGAATGCGAAGGGCCTTGACTGGGGGTCCCACACGGAGGTGTTGGCGCTGCAGACGCGCATCATCAACGTGCTGGGGAAGAATGTTGGTCTAACCAATGTGGTTTAGATCATGCTCTTCCGTCGCATTCTCCCCTGCGAGCGTCGGACCTCCCCCATGTGGGAATTCAAGTCGGAGGATCCGCGGACGCTACAACACTTCCTCGGCACCATGCACGAGGGAATGTGGAAACTGCTTTTCAAGGCATAGAAGAGTTGCTGGCCTATGGAGACCGAAGACATCAGCCTCAACATCGCGCATCCGGCCTCTCCAGTAAGTATACGATACCCCCGAAGACATACCTTGTGTGTGTGTGTCTATATATATATATATATATATATATATATATATATATATATATATATATATATATTTGATATATGCCGAACTCATCAACCCATCTTACGTTACAGGGCTGGACCAAGAAGTCGGAGCGGATTAAGTGTCCGGCTCCACTGCCCGAAAATCCAGTCACTCCTCAGCTCGAGGAGATGTTGGTCTCGGCACCTTATCAGCCGCCGGAGAAGAAGGCCAAGAAAAATACAAGGGGCTCAAGAACGAGCCCCGTTGCAAAGGCCCTCCGGAAGCAGTGTTAGGAGAGGCCAAGTCCGTCTCCTCCCGCGAGGAAGACGAAGACGAAGAAGAGGAGTGATACGTCTCCAACGTATCTATAATTTTTGATTGTTCCATGCTATTATATTACCTGTTTTGGATATTTATGGGCTTTACTTTACACTTTTATATCATTTTTGGGACTAACCTACTAACCGGAGGCCCGACCCGTATTGCTGTTTTTTTGCTTACTTCAGTGTTTTGAAGAAAAGGAATATCAAACGGAGTCCAAATGGAATGAAACCTTTGGGAGCGATCTTTTTGGAACAAACGTAATCCAGAGGACTTGGAGTGCAAGTCAAGAAGCAATCCAGGAGGACATGAGGGTGGAGGGCGCCCCCCCCCTACTGGGCGCGCCCCCCTATCTTGTGGGCCCCTCGGGCTTCCACCCACGTACCCCGAAAACATCAGGGGTGACCACGAAAAACTATTTCCACCACTGTAACCTTCTGTATCCGCGAGATCCCATCTTGGAGCCTTCGTCGGTGCTCCGCCGGAGGGGGAACCGACCATGGAGGGCTTCTACATCAACACCATAGCCCCTCCGATGAGTTGTGAGTAGTTTACCACAGACCTTGGGGTCTATACTTATTAGCTAGATGGATTCTTCTCTCTCTTTGGATCTCAATACCATGTTCTCCTTGATCTTCTTGGAGATCTATTCGATGTAACTCTTTTGCGTTGTGTTTGTTGATATCCGATGAGTTGTGGGTTTATGATCAAGTTTATCTATGAGAAATATTTGAATCTCCTCTGAATTCTTTTATGTGTGATTAAGTTATCTTTGCAAGTATCTTCGACTTATCCGTCTGGTTTGGCCTACTAGATTGATCTTTCTTGCAATGGGAGAAGTGCTTAGCTTTGGGTTCAATCTTGTGGTGTCCTTTCCCAGTGATAGCAGGGGCAGCAAGGCATGTATTGTATTGTTGCCATCGACGATAAAAAGATGGGGTTTATATCATATTGCATGAGTTTATCCCTCTACATCATGTCATCTTTCTTAATGTGTTACTCCGTTCTTTATGAACTTAATACTCTAGATGCATACTGGATAGCGGTCGATGTGTGGAGTAATAGTAGTAGATGCAGGCAGGAGTCGGTCTACTTGTCACAGACGTGATGCCTATATACATGATCATGCCTAGATAATCTCATAATTATTCGCTTTTCTATCAATTGCTCGACAATAATTTTTTCACCCACCATAATAATTATGCTATCTTGAGAGAAGCCACTAGTGAAACCTATGGCCCCCGAGTCTATCTCTTATCATATAAGCTTGCTATTTACTTTTATTTGCATCTTTACTTTTCCAATCTATATTATAAAATACCAAAAATATATTTATCTTATCATATTATCTCTATGAGATATCACTTTCGCAAGTGGCCGTGAAGGGATTGACAACCCCTTTATTGCGTTGGTTGTGAGTTCTTGTTTGTTTATGTAGGTGCGTGGGACTTTTGAGGAGCCTCCTACTGGATTGATACATTGGTTCTCAAAAACTGAGGGAAATACTTATGCTACTATTGTTGCATCACCCTTTCCTCTTCAAGAAAAACCAACGCAAGCTCAAGACGTAGCAAGAAGGATTTCTGGCACCATTGCCGGGGAGGTCTTCGCTCAAGTCAAGACATACCAAGTACCCATCACAAACTCATCTCCCTCTCATTTACATTATTTGCCATTTGCCTCTCGTTTTCCTCTCCCCCACTTCACCCTTGCTGTTTTATTCGCCCTCTCTTTCCCAATCTCCTCTCTCTTTCGCTTGCCTTTTTGTTTGCTTGTGTGTTGGATTGCTTGTCGCTATGGCTAGTCCTCCTATCTTCGTTTTTACTCCCGAACATGAAATTCTTAATTTTAAGCAAAGGGAGGGAGAAAATCTAAAAGATGCTTGGCATAGAATTTGCAATGCCCAAAATAGATCTACTAGGAAGCCTTCTACTTCGGTTCTTCTTCGCAATTTTTATGTGGGCATTACCCCTTGGAATAGATGCATCCTTGATACCATTACCGGAGGGAATTTCTTGGATAGTCATACTTTTGATGCTTATAATGCTATGTTAGATTTGTTTGGTCCACCCCCTCTTTTGGTTAATGGAACTATTTTAACTTTAGAACATGTGATGCAAAGGCTTGAAATTATTGAAAATAAAGTTGCCACTGTTGAGTTAATTGAAAATTTGGATAAAAATATCCACAACCAAATTACCCAATATGGATCTAAGGTTGGGACTACTCTGAAAAATCTTAAAGAAAAGGAACCTATAGTTAATGAAAGAATAGAACAAGATTCTACAAGAATTGGTAAACTTGAGGATATAATTACTAACTTAGGGTTTGCCTTTTCATCTATGAAAAATACTCCAACTCCTCCTATTAAATTTGGCAAATTAATGTATGTTCCTAAAAATAAGGGTGAATCTTCTAGTAAGAAAAATGCGGATCTCAAATCCATAAGTGTTCACCCCAGTTTTTCCACTATCATTGAGGAACCTTTTGCCACAAGTAAATTTCTTGATTTTGTACCTAGAAGTATAATCATTACTAAAAAGAAAGAAACTTCTAGGGATCATAAGTGCTCTATTGAAGAATTGAGTGCTAAAGATGGCACTACTTAGTTCTATCCTCGCTTTTATGCCTAGCTAGGGGCGTTAAACGATAGCGCTAGTTGGGAGGCAACCCAATTTTATTTGTGTTTTTTGTTTTTGTTTCTGTTTAGTAATAAATATTGCATCTACCTTATGTTTATATGTGTTTTCATGTTTTATTTTTAGTGTTTGTGCCAAGTAGAACCTATAGGATAACCTATGGTGATAGTTAATTTGATTCTGCTGAAAAACAGAAACTTTGCGCTCACGAGAAAAAATTCAATAAATAACAGAAACGTGATTTTGCATTGATTATTTTTGCTGTAGATCAATAGAAAAATTACACATGACTTCCTATTTTTGTAGGATTTTTAGAGTTCCATAAGTATTTAAGAGTTACAGATTGCTACAGACTGTTCTGTTTTTGACAGATTCTGCCTTTCGTGTGTTGATTGCTTATTTTGATGCATCTATGGCTAGTATGTAAGGGTATGAACCATAGATAAGTTGGAATATAGTAGGTTTAACACCAATATAAATAAAGAATGAGTTCATTACAGTACCTTATGTGGTGGTTTTTCTTTCTTTCACTAACGGAGCTTATGAGATTTCCTGTTGAGTTTTGTGTTGTGAAGTTTTCAAGTTTTGGGTAAAGATTTGATGGACTATGGAATAAGGAATGGCAAGAACCTAAGCTTGGGGATGCCCATGTCACCCCAAGATATTCAAGAATAGCAAAAAGCCTAAGCTTGGGGATGCCCCGGAAGGCATCCCCTCTTTCGTCTTCGTTTATCGGTAACTTTACTTGGAGCTATATTTTTATTCGCCACATGATATGTGTTTTACTTGGAGCGTCTTGTATGATATTAGTCTTTGCTTTTTAGTTTACCACAATCATCCTTGATGTACACACCTTTTGGGAGAAGCCCACTTGATTAGAATTTATTAGAATACTCTATGTGCTTCACTTATATCTTTTGAGCTAGATAGTTTTTGCTCTAGTGCTTCACTTATATCTTTTAGAGCACGGTGGTGGCTTAATTTTGAAGAAATTGTTGATCTCTCATACTTCACTTATATTATTTTGAGAGTCTTTTAGAACAGCATGGTATTTGGTATTATTATAAATTTGGTCCTAGAATGACGAGCATCCAAGTTGGGTATAATAAAAACTATCATAGAAAGTGCATTAAACACTAGGATCAATTTGATGCTTGATAATTGTTTTGAGATATAAAGGTGGTAATGTTAGAGTCACGCTAGTGGGTAATTATGAAATTGAGAAATACTTGTGTTGAAGTTGGCAAGTCTCGTAGCATGCACGTATGGTAAAAGTTGTTTGACAAATTTGTTGCATGAGGTACTCTTTTGATTGTCTTCCTTATGAGTGGCAGTCAGGGACGAGCGATGGTCTTTTCCTACCAATATATCTCTATAGGGGCATGGGTAGTAGTACTTTGCTTCGAGGGCTAAGTAGACTTTTGCAATAAGTATATGAGTTCTTTATGACTAATGTGAGTCCATGGATATACGCACACTCACCCTTCCACTTTGCTAGCCTCTATTGTGTCGCGCAACTTTCGCCGGTGTCATGCACCCATTATTTACCTTCCTCAAAACATCCACCATACCTACCTATTATGGCATTTCCATAGCCATTCCGAGATATATTGCCAAGCAACTTTCCATTGTTCCGTTATTATGACACGCTCCATCATTGTCATATTGCTCTTTGCATGATCATGTAGTTGACATTGTATTTGTGGCAAGGCCACCCTCATAATTTTCATACATGTCACTCTTGATTCATTGCATATCCCGGTACACCACCGGAGGCATTCATATAGAGTCATATTTTGTTCTAAGTGTTGAGTTGTAATTCTCGAGTTTTAAATTAATAAAAGTGTGATGATCTTCATTATTGGAGCATTGTCCCAAGTGAGGAAAGGGTGATAAAGACTATGATTCCCCCACAAGTCAGGATGAGACTTTGGACTTTAATAAAAAAAAGAGAAATGCCAAAAAAAAGAAAGGCCAAATAAAAAAAGAGAAAGGCCAAATAAAAAAAGGAAGAAAAAAATGATGAGAGAAAAAGAGAGAAGGGACAATGCTACTATCTCTTTTCCACACTTGTGTTTCAAAATAGCACCATGATCTTAATGATAGAGAGTCTCTTGTGTTGTCACTTTCATATACTAGTGGGAATTTTTCATTACAGAACTTGGCTTGTATATTCCAATGATGGGCTTCCTCAAAATGCCCTAGGTCTTCGTGAGAAAGCAAGTTGGATGCACACCCACTTAGTTTCTTTTGTTGAGCTTTCATACATTTATAGCTCTAGTGCATCCGTTGCATGGCAATCCCTACTCACTCACATTGATATCTATTGATGGGCATCTCCATAGCCCGTTGATATGCCTAGTTGGTGTGAGACTATATTCTCCCTTTTTTCCTCACAACCACCACCATATACCACCATAGTGCTATGTCCATGGCTTGCGCTCATGTCTTGCGTAAGAGTTAAAAAAGCTGAAGTGCGTTAAAAAGTATGAACCAATTGCTCGGCTCGTCATCGGGGTTGTGAATGATGGGAGTATTTTGTGTAATGAAAATGAAGCATGGCCTAACTATATGATTTTGTAGGGATAAGCTTTCTTTGGCTATGCTATTTTGATAGGACATGATTATTTGTTAGTATGCTTCGAGTATTACTATTTTTATGTTTTATAAGCTTTTATCTTGAATCATTCGAATCTGAACAATCATGCCACAATAAAGAAAATTACATTTAGAATTATGCTAGGTAGCATTCCACATCAAAAATTCTGTTTTTTATCATTTACCTACTCGAGGACGAGTAGGAATTAAGTTTGGGGATGCTTGATACGTCTTCAACGTATCTATAATTTTTGATTGTTCCATGCTATTATATTACCTGTTTTGGATGTTTATGGGCTTTACTTTACACTTTTATATCATTTTTGGGACTAACCTACTAACAAGAGGCCCAACCCGCATTGCTGTTTTTTGCCTATTTCAGTGTTTCGAAGAAAAGGAATATCAAACGGAGTCCAAATGGAATGAAACCTTCGAGAGCGGTCTTTTTGGAACAAAATGTAATCCAGAGGACTTGGAGTGCAAGTCAAGAAGCAATCGAGGAGGCCACGAGGGTGGAGGGCGCCCCCCCCCCTACTTGGCATGCCCCCTATCTCGTGGGCCCCTCAGGCATCCACCGACGTACTTCTTCCTCCTATATATACCCACGTACCCCGAAAACATCTGGGGCGACCACGAAAAACTATTTCCACCACCGTAACCTTCTGTATCCATGAGATCCCATCTTGGAGCCTTCACCGGTGCTCCGCCGGAGGGAGAATCGACCATAGAGGGCTTCTACATCAACACCATAGCCCCTCTGATGAGTTGTGAGTAGATTACCACAAACCTTCGGGTCCATAGTTATTAGCTAGATGGCTTCTTCTCTCTCTTTGGATCTCAATACCATGTTCTCCTTGATCTTCTTGGAGATCTATTCGATGTAACTCTTTTGCGGTGTGTTTGTCGAGATCCAATGAATTGTGGGTTTATGATCAAGTTTATCTATGAGAAATATTTGAATCTCCTCTGAATTCTTTTATGTGTGATTAAGTTATCTTTGCAAGTCTCTTTGAATTATCAGTTTGGTTTGGCCTACTAGATTGATCTTTCTTGCAATGGAGAAGTGCTTAGCTTTGGGTTCAATATTGTGGTGTCCTTTTCCAATGATAGCAGGGGCAACAAGGCACGTATTGTGTTGTTGCCATCGAGGATAAAAAGATGGGGTTTATATCATATTGCATGAGTTTATCCCTCTACATCATGTCATCTTTCTTAATGTGTTAATCCGTTCTTTATGAACTTAATACTCTAGATGCATGCTGGATAGCGGTCGATGTGTGGAGTAATAGTAGTAGATGCAGGAAGGAGTCGGTCTACTTGTCACAGACGTGATGCCTATATACATGATCATGCCTAGATAATCTCATAACTATTCACTTTTCTATCAATTGCTCGACAGTAATTTTTTCACCCACCGTAATAGTTATGCTATCTTGAGAGAAGCCACTAGTGAAACCTATGGCAACCAGGTCTATCTCTTATCATATAAGCTTGCTATTTACTTTTATTTGCATCTTTACTTTTCCAACTATATTATAAAATACCAAAAATATATTTATCTTATCATATTATCTCTATCCGATCTCACTTTCGCAAGTGGCCGTGAAGGGATTGACAACCCCTTTATTGCGTTGGTTGCGAGTTCTTGTTTGTTTGTGTAGGTGAGTGGGACTTTTGAGGAGCCTCCTACTAGATTGATACCTTGGTTCTCAAAAACTGAGGGAAATACTTACGCTGCTATTATTGCATCACCCTTTCCTCTTCAAGGAAAACCAACGTAAACTCAAGACGTAGCAAGGAGGAGGAGGAGGAGGAGGCGGGGAGCGACTCCCCCCTCAGGACGAGGAGGGGGAAAAGGACAGCCCCTGAGAACCTGGTGTTGGGGAACGTAGCAGAAATTCAAAATTTTCTTACGTGTCACCAAGATCTATCTATGGAGAAACCAGCAACGAGGGGAGGGAGAGTGCATCTACATACCCTTGTAGATCGCTAAGCGGAAGCGTTCAAGAGAACGGGTTGAAGGAGTCGTACTCGTCGTGATCCAAATCACCGAAGATCCTAGTGCCGAACGGACGGCACCTCCGCGTTCAACACACGTACAGCCCGGTGACGTCTCCCATGCCTTGATCCAGCAAGGAGAGAGGGAGAGGTTGAGGAAGACTCCATCCAACAGCAGCACAACGGCGTGGTGGTGGTGGAGGAGCGTGGCAATCCAGCAGGGCTTCGCCAAGCACCACGGGAGAGGAGGAGTAGGGAGAGAGGTAGGGCTGCACCAAGAGGGAGAGGTTCTCGTGTGTATGACAGCCCCAAACCTCAACTATATATAGGGGGAAGGGGGGGCTGCGCCCCCTTTAGGGTTTCCCACCCCAAGGGGTGCGGCCAAGGGGGGAGGAGTGCCTCCCAAGTCAAGTGGAGGCCTCCCCCTTTAGGGTTTCCCCTTTCCCATGCGCATGGGCCTTGGGGGGCTGGTTCCCTTGGCCCATAAAGGCTAGGGCGCCCCCTTACAGCCCATGCTACTGTATTGGACGTGGTGGAACAATTTCCGGACCTCCGGACCCCTCCAGAATCCTCTGGAACCTTCTGGAAGCTTCCCGGTACAATACCGAAAAAACCCGAACTTTTTCCGGAACCCGAACAACAACTTTCCATATATAAATCTTTACCTCCGGACCATTCCGGAACTCCTCGTGACGTCCGGGATCTCATACGGGACTCCGAACAACATTCGGTAACCACATACAAGCTTCCTTTATAACCCTAGCGTCACCGAACCTTAAGTGTGTAGACCCTACGGGTTCGGGAGACATGCAGACATGACCGAGACGTTCTCCGGTCAATAACCAACAGCGGGATCTGGATACCCATGTTGGCTCCCACATGTTCCACGATGATCTCATCGGATGAACCACGATGTCAAGGACTCAATCGATCCCGTATACAATTCCCTTTGTCTAGCGGTATTGTACTTGCCCGAGATTCGATCGTTGGTATACCGATACCTTGTTCAATCTCGTTACCGGCAAGTCTCTTTACTCGTTCCGTAACACATCATCCCGTGATCAACCCCTTGGTCACATTGTGCACATTATGATGATGTCCTACCGAGTGGGCCCAGAGATACCTCTCCGTTTACACGGAGTGACAAATCCCAGTCTCGATTCGTGCCAACCCAACAGACACTTTCGGAGATACCTATAATGCACCTTTATAGCCACCCAATTACGTTGTGACGTTTGGTACACCCAAAGCATTCCTACGGTATCCGGAAGTTGCACAATCTCATGGTCTAAGGAAAAGATACTTGACATTAGAAAAGCTTCAGCATACGAACTACACGATCTCTATGCTAGGCTTAGGATTGGGTCTTGTACATCACATCATTCTCCTAATGATGTGATCCCGTTATCAATGACATCCAATGTCCATGGTCAGGAAACCGTAACCATCTATTGATCAACGAGCTAGTCAACTAGAGGCTTACTAGGGACATGGTGTTGTCTATGTATTCACACGTGTATTACGATTTCTGGATAATACAGTTATAGCATGAATAAAAGACTATTATCATGAACAAAGAAATATAATAATAACATATTTATTATTGCCTCTAGGGCATATTTCCAACAGTCTCCCACTTGCACTAGAGTCAATAATCCAGTTCACATCGACATGTGATTAACACTCAAGGTCACATCCCCATGTGACTAACACCCAAGAGTTCTGGGTTTGATCATGTTATGCTTGTGAGAGAGGTTATAGTCAATGGGTCTGAACCTTTCAGATCCGTGTGTGCTTTACAAATCTCTATGTCATCTCCTAGATGCAGCTACCACGCTCTATTTGGAGCTATTCCAAATAACTGTTCTACTTAGAGTTATTCTAAATTGTTGCTCCATTATACGTATCCGGTATCTCTACTTAGAGCTATCCGGATAGGTGTCAAGCTTGCATCGACGTAACCCTTTACGACGAACTCTTTTACCACCTCCATAATCGAGAAAATTCCTTAGTCCACTAGTTACTAAGGATAACTTTGACCGCTGTCCTGTGATCCATTCTTGGATCACTCTTGTACCCCTTGACTGACTCATGGCAAGGCACACTTCAGGTGCGGTACTCAGCATGGCATACTGTAGAGCCTATGTCTTAAGCATAGGGGACGACCTTCGTCCTTTCTCCCTATTCTGCCGTGGTCGAGCTTTAAGTCTTAACTTCGTACCTTACAACTCAGGCAAGAACTTCTTCTTTGACTGATCCATCTTGAACACCTTCAAGATCATGTCAAGGTATGTGCTCATTTGAAAGTATTATTAAGCATTTTGATCTATCCTTATAGATCTTGATGCTCAATGTTCAAGTAGCTTAATCCAGGTTTTCTATTGAAAAACACCTTTCAAATAACCCTATATGCTTTCTAGAAAATCATTTCTGATCATCAACATGTCAACAACATATACTCATCAGAAATTCTATAGTGCTCCCACTCACTTCTTTGGAAATACAAGTTTCTCATAAACTTTGTATAGACCCAAAATCTTTGATCATCTTATCAAAGCGTACATTCCAACTCCGAGATGCTTACTCCAGTCCTTAGAAGGATCGCTGGAGCCAGCATACCTTTTAGCATCCTTAGGATCGACAAAAACTTTCTGATTGTATCACATACAACCTTTCCTTACGAAAGTTGGTAAGGAAACTCGTTTTGACATCCATCTGCCAGATTTCATAAATGCTGCTTATGCTAACATGATTCCGACGGACTTAAGCATCGCTACGGATGAGAAAATCTCATCGTAGTCAACTCCTTGAACTTGTGAAAATAACTCTTCGCCACAAGTCGAGCTTCATAGACGGTGACATTACCATCCACGTCCGTCTTCTTCTTAAAGATCCATTTATCTCAATGGCTTGCCGATCATCGGGCAAGTCCACTAAAGTCCATGCTTTGTTCTGATACATGGATCCTATCTCGGATTTCATGGCTTCTAACCATTTGTTGGAATTTGGGCCCACCATCGCTTCTCCATAGCTCGTAGGTTCATTGTTGTCTAGCAACATGACCTTCAAGACAGGATTACTGTACCACTCTGAAGTAGTATGCGTCCTTGTCGTCCTACGAGGTTCGGTAGTGACTTGATCTGAAGTTCCATGATCACTATCATAAGCTTCTACTTCAATTGGTGTAGGTGCCATGGGAACAACTTCATGTGCCCTGCTACATGCTAGTTGAAGTGACGGTTCAATAACCTCATCAAGTTTCCACCATCCTCCCACTCAATTCTTTCGAGAGAAACTTTTCCTTGAGAAAGGACCTGATTCTAGAAACAATCATTTATTGCTTTCGAATCTGAGACAGGAGGTATACCCAACTGTTTTGGGTGTCCTATGAAGATGTATTTATCCACTTTGGGTTCGAGCTTATCAATCCTGAAACTTTTCACATAAGCGTCGCAGCCCCAAACCTTTAAGAAACGACAACTTAGGTTTCTCTAAACCATAATTCATACGGTGTCATCTCAACGGAATTACGTGGTGCCCTATTTAAAGTGAATGTGGTTGTCTCTAATGCCTAACCCATGAACGATAGTGGTAATTCGATAAGAGACATCATGGTATGCACCATATCCAATAGGGTGCAACTATGATGTTCGGACACACCATCACACTATGGTGTTCCAGGCGGTATTAATTGCGAAACAATTTCCACAATGTCTTAATTGTGTGCCAAAACTCGTAACTCAGATATTCATCTCTATGATCATATCATAGACATTTTATCCTCTTGTCACAATGATCTTCTACTTCACTCTGAAATTACTTGAACCATTCAATAATTCAGACTTGTGTTTCATCAAGTAAATATTCTCAACATCTACTCGAATCATCTGTGAAGTAAGAACATAACGATGTTCACTGCATGCCTCAGCACTCATTGGACTGCACACATCAAAATGTGTTACTTCCAACAAGTTGCTATCTTGTTCCATTTTACTGAAACCGAGGCTTTCAGTCATCTTGCCCATGTGGTATGATTTGCATGTCTCAAGTGATTCAAAATCAAGTGAGTCAAAACAGTCCATTTGCATGGAGTTTCTTCATGCATATATACCAATAGACATGGTCCGCATGTCTCAAACTTTCAAAAATGAGTGAGTCCAAAGATCCATCAACATGGAGCTTCTTCATGCGTTTTATACCGATATGACTTACGTGGCAGTGCCACAAGTAGGTGGTACTATCATTACTATCTTATATCTTTTGGCATGAACATGTGTATTACTACGATCGAGATTCAATAAACCATTCATTTCAGGTGTAAGACCATTGAAGGTATTATTCAAATAAACAGAGTAACCATTATTCTCTTTAAATGAATAACCGTATTGCGATAGACATAATCCAATCATGTCTATGCTCAGCGCAAACACCAATCTCGATGGTAGAGGGAGCGTGCGATGCTTGGTCATATCAACATTGGAAACACTTCCAACACATATCGTCTGCTCACCTTTAGCTAGTCTCCATTTATTCCGTAGCCTTTTATTTCGAGTTACTAACACTTAGCAACCGAACCAGTATCTAATACCCTGGTGCTACTAGGAGTACTAGTAAAGTACACATTAACATAATGTATATCCAATATACTTCTATCGACCTTGCCAGCCTTCTCATCTACCAAGTATCTAGGGTAATTCTGCTCCAGCGGTTGTTCCCCTTATTACAGAAGCACTTAGTCTCGGGTTTGGGTTCAACCTTGGGTTTCTTCACTAGGGCAGCAGCTGATTTGCCGTTTCATGAAGTATCCCTTCTTGCCCTTGCCCTTCTTGAAACTAGTGGTTTCACCAACCATCAACAATTGATGCTCCTTCTTGATTTCTACTTTCGCGATGTTAAACAACGCGAATACCTCAAGGATCATCATCTCTATCCTTGATATGTTATAGTTCATCATGAAGCTCTAGTAGCTTGGTGGCAATGACTTTGGGGAAACATCACTATCTCATCTGGAAGATCAACTCCCACTCGATTCAAGTGATTGTTGCACTCAGACAATCTGAGCACAAGCTCAACAATTGAGCTTTTCTCCTTAGTTTGCAGGCTAAGAAAATCGTCGGAGGTCTTATACCTCTTGACGTGGGCACGAGCCTGAAATCCCAATTTCAGCCCTCGAAACATCTCATATGTTCCGCGATGTTTCGAAAAACGTCTTTAGTGCCTCAACTCTAAACCGTTTAACTGAACTATCACGTAGTTATCAAAACGTGTATGTCCGATGTTCGCAACATCCACAAACGACGTTTGGGGTTCAGCACACTGAGCAGTGCATTAAGGACATAAGCTTTCTACTGTCCGCATAATTGCTACTATCAACTTTCAAACTATATTTTCTCTAGGAACATATCTAAAACAGTAGAACTAAAGCACGAGCTACGACATAATTTGCAAAATCCTTTTGACTATGTTCAGGATAATTAAGTTCATCTTATGAACTCCCACTCAGATAGACATCCCTCTGGTCATCTAAGTGATTACATGATCCGAGTCAACTAGGCCGTGTCCGATCATCACGTGAGACGGACTAGTCATCATCGGTGAACATCTTCATGTTGATCGTATCTACTATACGACTCATGCTCGACCTTTCGGTCTCCGTGTTCCGAGGCCATGTCTGTACATGCTAGGCTCGTCAAGTTAACCCTAAGTGTTTTCACTGTGTAAAACTGTCTTACACCCGTTGTATGTGAACGTAAGAATCCATCACACCCGATCATCACGTGGTGCTTAGAAGCGACGAACTGTAGCAACGGTGCACAGTTAGGGGAGAACACTTCTTGAAATTTTGTAAGGGATCATCTTATTTACTACCGTCGTCCTAAGTAAACAAGATGCATAATCATAATAAACATCACATGCAATTATATAGTTGTGACATGATATGGCCAATATCATATAGCTCCATTGATCTCCATCTTCGGGGCTCCATGATCATCTTGTCACCGGCTTGACACCATGATCTCCATCATCATGATCTCCATCATCGTGTCTTCATGAAGTTGTCACGCCAACGACTACTTCTATTTCTATGGCTAACGCGTTTAGCAATAAAGTAAAGTAAGTTACATGGCGTTGTTCAATGACACGCAGGTCATACAATAAATTAAGACAACTCCTATGGCTCCTGCCGGTTGTCATACTCATCGACATGCAAGTCGTGAATCCTATTACAAGAACATGATCAATCTCATACATCACATATCATTCATCACATTCTTCTTGGCCATATCACATCACATAGCATACCCTGCAAAAACAAGTTAGACGTCCTCTAATTGTTGTTTGCATGTTTTACGTGGCTGCTATGGGTTTCTAGCAAGAACGTTTCTTACCTACGCAAGACCACAACGTGATATGCCAATTGCTATTTACCCTTCATAAGGACCCTTTTCATCGAATCAGTTCCGACTAAAGTGGGAGAGACTGGCACCCGCTAGCCACCTTATGCACCAAGTGCATGTCAGTCGGTGGAACCTGTCTCACGTAAGAGTACGTGTAAGGTCGGTCCGGGCCGCTTCATCCCACAATACCGTCGAAACAAGATTGGACTAGTAACGGTAAGCATATTGAACAACATCAACGCCCACAACTACTTTGTGTTCTACTCGTGCAAAGAATCTACGCAATAGACCTAGCTCATGATGCCACTGTTGGGGAACGCAGCAGAAAATCAAAATTTTCTTACGTGTCACCAAGATCTATCTATGGAGAAACCAGCAACGAGGGGAGGGAGAGTGCATCTGCATACCCTTGTAGATCGCTAAGCGGAAGCGTTCAAGAGAACGGGTTGAAGGAGTCGTACTCGTCGTGATCCAAATCACCGGAGATCCTAGTGTCGAACGGACGGCACCTCCGCGTTCAACACACGTACAGCCCGGTGACGTCTCCCATGCCTTGATCCAGCAAGGAGAGAGGGAGAGGTTGAGGAAGACTCCATCCAACAGCATCACAACGGCGTGGTGGTGGTGGAGGAGCGTGGCAATCCAGCAGGGCTTCGCCAAGCACCACGGGAGAGGAGGAGTAGGGAGAGAGGTAGGGCTGCACCAAGAGGGAGAGGTTCTCGTGTGTATGACAGCCCCAAACCTCAACTATATATAGGGGTAAGGGGGGGCTGCGCCCCCTTTAGGGTTTCCCACCCCAAGGGGTGCGGCCAAGGGGGGAGGAGTGCCTCCCAAGTCAAGTGGAGGCCTCCCCCTTTAGGGTTTCCCCTTTCCCATGCGCATGGGCCTTGGGGGGCTGGTTCCCTTGGCCCATAAAGGCTAGGGCGCCCCCTTACAGCCCATGCTACTGTATTGGACGTGGTGGAACAATTTCTGGACCTTCGGACCCCTCCGGAATCCTCCGGAACCTTCTGGAAGCTTCCCGGTACAATACCGAAAAAACCCGAACTTTTTCCGGAACCCGAACAACAACTTTCCATATATAAATCTTTACCTCCGGACCATTCCGGAACTCCTCGTGATGTCCGGGATCTCATCCGGGACTCTGAACAACATTCGGTAACCACATACAAGCTTCCTTTATAACCCTAGCGTCACCGAACCTTAAGTGTGTAGACCCTACGGGTTCGGGAGACATGCAGACATGACCGAGACGTTCTCCGGTCAATAACCAACAGCGGGATCTGGATACCCATGTTGGCTCCCACATGTTCCATGATGATCTCATCGGATGAACCACGATGTCAAGGACTCAATCGATCTCGTATACAATTCCCTTTGTCTAGCGGTATTGTACTTGCCCGAGATTCGATCGTCGGTATACCGATACCTTGTTCAATCTCGTTACCGGCAAGTCTCTTTACTCGTTCCGTAACACATCATCCCGTGATCAACCCCTTGGTCACATTGTGCACATTATGATGATGTCCTACCGAGTGGGCCCAGAGATACCTCTCCATTTACACAGAGTGACAAATCCCAGTCTCGATTCGTGCCAACCCAACAAACACTTTCGGAGATACCTGTAATGCACCTTTATAGCCACCCAATTACGTTGTGACGTTTGGTACACCCAAAGCATTCCTACGGTATCCGGAAGTTGCACAATCTCATGGTCTAAGGAAAAGATACTTGACATTAGAAAAGCTTCAGCATACGAACTACACGATCTCTATGCTAGGCTTAGGATTGGGTCTTGTCCATCACATCATTCTCCTAATGATGTGAT
Organism: Triticum dicoccoides; assembly: GCF_002162155.2. NCBI lineage: Eukaryota > Viridiplantae > Streptophyta > Magnoliopsida > Poales > Poaceae > Triticum > Triticum dicoccoides. The sequence continues at coordinate 107,880,141 of NC_041387.1, read as the reverse complement.
CCCGTTATCAATGACATCCAATGTCCATGGTCAGGAAACTGTAACCATCTATTGATCAACGAGCTAGTCAACTAGAGGCTTACTAGGGACATGGTGTTGTCTATGTATTCACACGTGTATTACGATTTCCGGATAATACAGTTATAGCATGAATAAAAGACTATTATCATGAACAAAGAAATATAATAATAACATATTTATTATTGCCTCTAGGGCATATTTCCAACACCTGGAGGGGGCGACGCCGAAGAAAGGGCGAGTGGTCCTCTCGGATAGTTCAGATACGGAGTCCGAACACAGCCCGAGGCGGGTCCAAAGAGAGAAGCCCCTGGTCGAGACGTAAGTATTAGAAACTCACTCGGTCGATTATCTCTTTAATCTGCCTTTGTCATGATCAACTTCCCTTATGGTTTTATGGCCCTTCGTGCGAGATCCCGATCCCCTCTTCTTCAACGGGAACTATTTAGCCCCCGGGGAGGCGGAGAGTGATGCCCATCTCGCGCCCTCTCTCCCCCTACCATGGAGGACACCGAGGTGTCATCCCAAAGGCCATCTCCTGGCCGGGGGGTCGGACGAGACAGTCCGGAAGGCGCTCAAGGATAACACCTCGGACGTTGTGGAGCGAGGCACGGCAACCCCCACATCCATCAAGGGTGGAGGACTTTCAGCAATCCGGGCCCTCGTAGAACACCGTCCCGGAGGCCAGTATGGCACCCAGTTCGGATCAACATCCCCCTTCGAAGGAGGGCGGAGGAGCAGGAGCTCTGTCGGCGGCCTTTGTCAATCCGGAGGCCACTGACACTATGCAGGAGGCATTGGAATGCGCCTCCATTATAGAGGAACACCGCACCCTTATGGGTGCGGCTATGGAAAAGGTTCAGTCCGTGAAGAGCGGACTGACTGAAGCCTTCCACAGCCTACTGACAGGCTTTGAGGTAAGCAGCGTAATATTCTTCATAAGTATTATGTGTGTATATATGTGTGAGGCGAAGCCCATGTGTAGACAGTAGCTCCTGAGACTCTATCTGGATTAGAACAATTCGAACAGGGGATCATCAACAAGTATATAATGCACTATTTTTGTTTTTGACAGGTTGCGAAGCTTGCGGCTACTGCCCAGGCCGCAGAAATTGCCGAGCTCAATCGAAAGCTTCGGCTATCCGATGAGGAGCTCGATCGTACCAACAAGCAGTTCGACGAAACCCAAGGTATGCGGTATTGTAGTATATCTGAAAATTATATTCGTGTGTAGTCGGTTTGAAACTGACTATGAATGTTTGTGACTATACTCGTAGTTGGCGCATCCAAGGTCGACCCTCAAGAGCGCCCTTGCCAAAGCCAAGAAGGAGGCAAAGGCGAGCAAGGTGGCCACGGATAAGGCGGCCAAGGCTCTAGAGGAAGAGCAAAACACACGCCGAAGACACGAGGAGCGGGTGGGAGAAGTAGAGTAGGAGCTCAAGGACCAATGTCTTCTGTAGTATCCGGCCACTGTTTTCATGCGCCAAAGAACAATTTCCACATCTCTCTGAGCATTGTACCAGAGAAGTGCTGAAGAGTCCGTGGACCTTCCGGATTGAACTCCCACATGCGGAGAGGGCATCGCTGACAGGGTAGGATCCGGCGGACTAGCATTACTTGGATTACATTGATAAGACTGGTGTCCTTCTCAGTGAGGCTCCGAATGCGACTTTGCAGCGTCCGCACTTCATTAATAGATCCCCAGTCCAGCCCCTTGTTGATCCACGATGCGAGCTATGGCAGAGGGCCAGATCAAAACGCAGGCGTAGCTGCCAACTTCTTACCATGGGGTTCAGTGATGTAAAACCACTCCCGTTGCCATAGGTCAGGAGATTTTGCGAAGGATCCCTTTGGCCAAGGAGAGTTAATAAGCTTGTTTATTGAAGCACCTCCGCACTCGGTTTGCTTCCCGTCGATTATCTTCGGTTTCACATTGAAGGTCTTAAGCCATAAGCCGAAGTGTGGGGAAATACGGAGGAAAGCCTCGCACGTGATGATAAACACCGAGATATGAAGGAAAGAGTCTGGAGCTAGATCATGGAAATCTAGCCCGTAATAAAACATGAGCCCTCGAAAAAAGGGATGAAGAGCAAAACCTAGCCCTCGGAGGAAGTGAGAGATGAACACAACCCTCTCATTGGATCTGGGAGTAGGAATAACTTGCCCTTGAGCAGGCAGCCTGTGGAGGATTTCCGCAGTCAAGTATCTTGCCTCCCTAAGCTTTGTGATGTCCTCCTCTATGACCGAAGAAGCCGTCCACCGGCCTTGAAGGCTGGATCCGGACATGGCTGGACGCTCGAAGCGACTGGATTAAACCTTGGGTGTTGGAACTTGAGGTGGGAGGAGGAGAAGACTGGCGTGGGAGGAAAAGGACAGGTCCTGGCCTCTTTATAAAGGCGAAGAATATTAAACGTCCCCTACGTGGCCTTAAAACATGCCTATTCCCAAGGAATCATACCAACGGAACTGTTGGGTTACCCACGCCCGTGTTGATGAGAATCCCGTGATAAGGGGACACGATCTCTGCTTTGACAAGACGTGCCAATGAAACCACACCTTGAAATACGGAGGGGCTGGCTAAAAAACGGTTCGAATAATGACCGGGCTGTGGCGTGATGTCATGCTACGAAAAGTTGTCAGCGGATTGGACTCGTGGAATATTATACTCTCTACGGTGGTATGTGGAATTTGTTTTGCAGGGCCGGACATGATTCTTGTGTTCAAGATCTACTTTGAAGTATTTGGAGAAGGAACCCTCCTTGCAATGCCGAAGACAATCTGCATGCCGGACTCATCGTCATTGAAGCCTGGTTCACGGGCTACTGAGTGAGTCCTGGATTAAGGGGTCCTCGGACAGCTGGACTATATACATATGCCGGACTATTGGGCTATGAAGATACAAGATATAAGACTTCTTCCCGTGTCCGGATGAGACTCTCCTTTGCATGGATGGCAAGCTTGGCGATTCGGATATGTAGATTCCTTTCTCTGTAACCGACTTTGTGTAACCCTATCCCCCTCCAGTGTCTATATAAACCGGAGGGTTTAGTCCGTATGAAAACAACAATCATAATCATAGGCTAGCTTCTAGGGTTTAGCCATTACGATCTCGTGGTAGATCAACTCTTGTAATACGCATATTCATCAAGATCAATCAAGCAGGAAGTAGGGTATTACCTCCATAGAGAGGGCCCAAACCTGGGTAAACATTGTGTCCCCCGCCTCCTATTACCATTAGCCTTAGACGCACAGTTCGGGACCCCCTACTCGAGATCCACCGGTTTTGACACCGACAGTGATCGCTCCATATTACCATTGACTGTGATAACACCACGAGGTCCAAGCATTTTGAGCTTCAAGTATGCATAGTAACCACTACGGAAAGGGACGATGTCGAAGATTAACTCTTCATTGCGAAAGTTATCCGTGGAGCCAAATACTACCTCCAGTGTGATTGAGCCCGTACAATGGGCCTCCACTCCTGGTATCACACCTTTAAAGGTAGTGTTACTAGGCTTGATTCGTGATGGGTCGATCCCCATCTTACAGACAGTATCTTGATAGATCAAGTTGAGACTGCTTCCTCCGTCCATAAGGACTCTAGTGAGGTGGTATCTGTCAATGATTGGATCAAGAACCAGGGCGGCCGAACCCCCGTGACGGATACTGGTTGGGTGGTCCCTGTGATCAAAGGTGATCGGACAGGCTAACCATGGGTTAAACTTGGGAGCGACGGGCTCTACGGCATAGATGTCCCATAATGCACGTTTGCGCTCCCTTTTGGGGATATGAGTGACATATATCATGTTCACTGTCTTCACCTCGGGGGCAAATTGCGTCTAACCCTCAGTGTTCAGCTGGCGGGGTTCATCGTCGTCTTTGCTTGGGGGCCCTTTCCCCTTGTGTTCGGTATTTAACTTACCGGCCTATTTGAAAACCCAACAGTTTATGTTGGTATGATTTGCAGGCTTATCGGGTGTGCCATGAATCTGGCAGGGCCTCTCAAGGATTTTATCTAAGCTGGATGGCCCGTCTTTATTGCCTTTGAAAGGTTTCTTCCGCTGACTGGACTTAAGGCCGCTGAATCTGGAATTGACTGTCGTATCATCTGCGTTGTGTTGTTGTTATTCCGACGTTTGTTTTTATTGCAGCGAGGTTTACCGTTGCCGTCCTGCACCTCAGAGGTGTCGGGGTCACCCGAGTTGTTGCTTCTACGAGCCAACCAGTTGTCTTCACCCGCACAGAAGCGGGTCATGAGTGTCGTTAACGTTGCCATGGTCTTCGGCTTTTCCTGCCCAAGGTGTCGGGCGAGCCATTCATCTCGGACGCTGTGCTTAATGGCCGCTAAGGCTTCGGCATCCAGACAGACTACAATCTGGTTCTTTTTAGTTAAGAACCGATTCCAAAGCTTGCAGGCTGATTCACCAGGCTGCTGAATTATGTGACTCAAGTCGTCAGCATCCGGTGGCCGGACATAAGTGCCCTGAAAGTTAGCCCTAAAAGCACCCTCCAAGTCTTCCCAGGTTCCAATGGAGTTTTCTGGGAGGCTATTTAGCCAGTGCAGTGTTGGTCCTTTCAGCTTTAGAGGGAGATATTTAATGGCATGGAGATCATCTCCTCGAGCCATGTGAATGTGGAGAAGAAAATCCTCAATCTAGACGGCCGGATCCGTCGTTCCGTCGTATGGTTCGATGTTTACGGGTTTAAACCCTTCCGAAAACTGATGTTCCATGACCTCATCAGTGAAGCATAGGGGTTGTGCTCCCCCTCTATATCGCGCAATGTCGCGGTGGAGATAGGCTGACATCTGAGTTTGATTCTGATCCCGAACATAGTAACGGTCGTCGCGTCGGGCTTCGTAGCCATTGTCTCGCGCCGGGGCACAGCCCCTCGATCCGTAGATTGACCTTGTTTGACCAGCTTGATTGCCTAGGTCACATTGCAAGTCATATGTATATCCCGCGGCTGCGGTTTCCCTGCCTCTTCGGCGAGGGGGTGCGGGTTGGTGTTCGGCTTGATATGCCGCTTTATCCCGTCCACATGGTGGTCGGTCTGGTTGATCTTCCTTATTGTATTTTGATGGTATTGGTTCAAGGACTTCATCGTCGAATTGAGGCAGCAACTTGCTCCTAGGGTAACTTTTGACAGGTCGCTCTTGGCCGTATTCTTCAGTGGCCAGGACCTTGGTCCACGTTTCATTCAGCGTCTCTTATTCTTCTTTGAGCTGCTGCTGCTTCCTCTTCAGGCTCCAGGGTGTAGCAATGAGTTGTCTCTTAAAGCGTTCTTGGTCGAGGGGTTCCTCTGGGACAATGAATTCCTTGTCACCAGGCTGACCTCCTCTTCAGATTCTGGCATGTAGTTGTTGTCCTCCTCATCTTCTTTGTCAGCGCGTTCGGGACTATGTTCACCCTCTTCCCACTCGTCCCGTTCGGATGTGGGCTCGATAGGGTATTCGGGATCTTCTGCACCATCCGGAGTCTCGTTGTCTCCGGTGTCGGTATTACTATCCTTCGCCCGACGCGATCGTGAGCGGTGCCACTAACGTCGGTGCTTTGGCGCTTCGTCCTCATCTGGGCTCGGGTTCTCTTCGTCGCTCTTCGGGGTGTCCACCATGTATACATCATAGGTTGAAGTGGCCGTCCAACGCCCCGTGACGGGTGGGACTTGGCTTGGTTCGACATCGGCATCGTCGTCCATGCCGCGGGATCCGGAGAGTCTTCTTGGCGGGGACACAGAGTAGCGGCCGAGGCCTTAGATGCCGCTACTCTGACAAGGGATCCGGAGAGTCTTCTTGGCGGGGACATAGAGTAGCGGCCGAGGCCGCGAACCCGTCGAAGACTAGGTCTCCTCGGATGTCAGCAACATAATTCAAGTTTCCAAACCTGATCTGGTGGTCGGGGGCATAACTGTCGACCTGCTCAAGGCGGCCGATCGAGTTGGCTCGAAGCACAAAGCCACCGATCATGAAAACCTATCCAGGAAGAAAGATCTCCCTGGACACAACGTCATCATTGGCGAAAAGGTGAGCCATCGATCCTTCTATCGACGATACAGCGGAGCTCTCAATGAAAGCACCAATGTTGGTGTCAAAACCGGCAGATCTCGGGTAGGGGGGCCCAAGCTGTGCGTCTGAAGATCAATGGTAACAATGGAGAAGGGACACAGTATTTACCCAGGTTCGGGCCCTCTTGATGGAGGTAAAACCCTACTCCTGCTTGATTATATTTGAGGGTATAGGGGTTACAAGAGTTGATCTACCTCGAGATCGATTCGGTTAACCCTGAATAGCTAGCCTAGCAATGTTGTGATCCTGCCTCCGATCTAACCCTCCGGTTTTATATAGACACCAGAGGGGCTTAGGGTTGTACAAAGTCGGTTTTACAGAAAGGAATAAAATATCCGAACACCTATACTTTCCATCCACACATGTGAGAGTCCCCACCGGACACGAGAGATAATCTTCTGTCTTGTATCTTGACGACCCATCAGTCCGGCCCACATCAATAGACCGGACGCCTGAGGACCCCCTAGTCCAGGACTCCCACAATGAGGTGGAGCTATTGGCACTCCATACGACCTCTCATACGAGCGCTCACGGTTGTATGGAACATCGTCTTTTAATCTGGTGTGCCTGATGACCTGAGTCTGTTCATGGAAGTTGCTCCATTTAGCTTGATTTAGAGTAGTCCTCCTTGGTTTCCTTCCATATATGAGATTTCCTGCCAAACATTGCAAAAATAGATTTTCTTCTCTTTCGAAGGATTAGCGATAGAAATACCCGGGAAGTGATAAAGACTAGTGAAAAACAAAAAAGAATCGTTAGAAAAACGTCACAAATTCTCGAGCCATCACTCTCCTCATCTCCTCTGCTTCCTCCCAAACCATACCCTCCCCTCTGCCATGGCCAGCTACGATGAGCGTTCCGGCAGCAAGTCCGATCCCATTGACTGGGACGGTCTCGTCAAAGAGGAGGAGGACGGATCTAGCTCCGGCACGCCAGACGACGAGGAGCTCACACTATGCATCGCCATCGAGCACTCGTGCGTGGACACCGTCGGGGCTCGAGCTCCCTCGCGTCTGCCATGATCTCCTCCACCTCCTGCAGGCGGAATGCGGGTCACGGTTGCCCGTCTCGCTCTGCGCCGCTCCAGATCCGGAGTGTGGGTGTTTCCTTTCCCCTCTGACGCGGGCACCACCCCGACAGCAGTGGGTGCTCGTGCCTGCGGCTCCAGTGCGGATGCACATGTCGGAGTCGGAGGCGAAGGGAGGCCAGCACGAGCGGCAGCGGGCGGTGTCTTTGCCAGCGCCCGATTCTTCCCGCCAACGGGTGCACTCTGTCCCCATCAACCCGGAGGAGGCGCTCCTTCGCGAGGTCATGCGGCGATGGCTGACCATGGTGGAGACCGATGTGCGGCGCCTCTGTCGCAAGAACGCCAAGGCGCTCCGCCTCGGTCTCGAGGTGTCCGAGTGCCTCGCGTGGGAGAAGAAGACCGCCGCCACCAAGGCCGCCCGCCATGCGAAGGAGCAATAGAGCCTCCTTCGCTACCTCTCCGGGTACATTTCGTCTGTGTTGGAGAGCGGCACCACCATGGACGACGACCACCCTCCCACCGTTGACACGTACATGGAGGAGATGTACCGTCGCGCCGCCGACCGCAAGGGCAAGGGCCCGGCCAAGAAATGGTGAACTCCGGCCGCCAGTCATGCTTGTTTATATTTTAGTTGTTTTTAGATTTAGTTTGAACTAGCGCGACCCTTTTGGATGAACAAATTGCATGTCTGATATCTGCAACTGCTAAGTTTTTATGCTATCTTTATAATCTATGCAGTATGAGTGGATTTGCATTAAACAGGATATCCGTATTTGCTGTTTGTGGTTGTGGAAGAAAAAGTTTATGTATTGTTCGGACAGTGTCAGCGGATACGTCCAGACACACCCGCGGGCGAATAAGACACCAAACTAGGTATTTCCGTTTGTAGATACTCTGAAGACGTGACCGGGCGATGCCACGGGTGCGTCCGGACGGCGTCCGCGGGATACAGATGTATAGGGCTTCGGATTGTTAACTATGGTTGTAGATGCTCTTAGGGGGTGGGTTAGAGTTGCTTAACGGGTTCAACCGCGGCAACCGGCAAAGCTGGGCCGTGCAACCGCGGCAACGACCTTTAAAGCCAGTGTCCAGTCCGCATTCACTGCGAGCAGCGGTGCGTGCTGTTGGCGCCGAGCACACCTACGCCGTAATTTACCACCACTTCAACGGAGCCTTTAAAGCCGCAAAAGACCCGCCGCAAACAAACCCCACACACACGTAACGCACCCCTCCATCCCTTTCCACACCGCTCCCTCCGCTCCTCCCTCTCTGTCGATGGCGAGGCGGTCGGTGCATCGGAGGCAGGAGTTCAGCTTCGCCGGGGATTCGCCGACGCCGTCGTGGCGCGCGGAGGCCGGCGAGGGGCGCGCGCTGCCGCCGCGGCCGCCGGTTGTGGCGACGGCGAACCCGATGGCGCCGCGCGCGGGGGAGGAGGACTTCCGCTGGCTGCAGGCGTCCAGGCAAGGCTCGCCGGAGTCCGGCTCCGGCTCCGGCACGCCGTCGCCGCAGCTCTGGGCGCACCGCGAACACCACCACGACCGGCTGTACCCGGCCTCCGCTGGGAGCTCCCCGTCGCGCGCGCAGGCCATCGCCGGCTACCGCCGCGAGATGCTCGACCTCGTCCGCGGCCTCCCCGAGGCCGCCTACGAGCTCTCTCTCCGCGACATCGTCGAGTCCCGGCCCTCCCCGCTGCCTCCTCCTCCACCGCCACCTCCGGCTCAACCCTACGCCGTCGCTACGCAAGAACAAGGAAACGGCGAGCCCAAGAAGGACGTCACGGCGGCGGCCAGGAACGGCGACGAGGCCAAGAAACAGAGCGACGGCGGGGGCAAGAAACAGGGGAAGGCAAGAAAGCAGAGGACGATGGGGAGGACGCGAAGCCGGAGCATGGAGCGCAGCGTGAGCCTGGACACCGGCCTGCTCATCAAGCTCTTCCTGCCGCTCTCCGTCGGCCGGAAGAAGAAGGTGTCGCCCAAGCCCGCCGCGGTCGCCCCCGCCAAGGACGGCAGGAAGAAGACCAAGAAGAAGAAGAAGAAGGAGGGGAAGAAGGAGGACGAGGAGGAGTGGTGGAAGAAGAGCGAGTTCAGCGAGGCGGGGAGCAGCAGCAGGACCAGCAGCAGCGGCAGCAGCAACAGCAGCGCCAGCAGGAACAATGGAAATGGCGGCAGCGATCCAAAAGCTCCGTCCAGGAGCAGGAGCAGGTAATTTTGTTTCTACTTGCTTCCTTAGAATTGATTTTTAGTTCTGGATTATTGAAGAAAACAAATCTACCAACTTTTTTCCGGTTGAGTTTTTCTTGTGCAAAAACACAACAACATGATTTTTTAAATAAAATACTTGTGCTTATGGTGTAGTAGTTTTTACTTAGTTGTTCTTGTCCAGATATGAACTTACCAGTTTCTATCTGTTAACATAATTTTGGAGGAAACACGCGCGCGCGCGCGCACACACACACAAATCTTAGTTCAGATCCAGAAATGGTAAAAGATTGTCAAAATGTAAGCACGTGTCAGCAAATACGTCAGTGTGAAAATTGTACAGTATAGGCTGCTAAAGAAAGGCCAAAATTAAGTGTGCCTTCCTTCTGGAAGACTGGAAGTTTAGTGTGAAGTCATGACAGTTCTTTGGGGGCGGATCGGTCAACACGGCAAAGACAAGTCATGGTTTGAAGTCCATCCTGTTTCATCACAAACCCAACTTAGAAGTCAAGTCATTCTATCCGGCAGCCTTGTTGGGCAGAAGGTGCCATGACTTCACATGATCAATTTTCCAAGTCTTCTCTCTGCTTTCTCATTTGTTAAGAATCCAATATATTTTTATTTGGACCCTGATATCCAGCGAACGTCAGATTTTTAGGCATGGCAAAACGAACATTTTTCATGGCAAGTTGTGTTCGCCGAGGATGGCAAATTTAGTTGGTGAGCATGGCGAATCCGCCTCAGTTCATTTTTTGCCTGAAAATTGTTGTGCTTGCAAACTATATTTGTCATTCTCGCGCCAATATAAATTATCATGAAAAACGTTCGATTTGCCATGTTTAAAAATATGACATCAGATTTCTAGCCTTTCTGATTTTGATTTTGGATTTTACAAGAAAAGGCTATTTGTTTTGTCGTGGACTGTTGAAATATTTGTATTGCCTAATGGAATGTTCAGATTTGCTAGCTCTCTTTTGAATTCCAGGCATCACATCACTAATTAAAAAGAAAGTGTGGCTTCCCATTTTTACGCCTATATAATACGATCATTTGGGAGTTATTGCTGATTTTTGCTTAACTGTGTCTGAATTGTGATACACCTTTGTAGGTTCATTGTATAGGTTCGGCATTAGGCCAAAGTCACATGGGTTCCAATCACACCTAATTCACGATCCCGGAAGAAAAAAAAACGGATCTCCTGGGCTTTTCTTCCTATTGCCAACTTTGGCTCCCATTCCTTTTTGAAAAACCTCAAGTCCAGCGTCTTCTCACCTGAATCCCAATCATTGCACAAATGCTTTATGCCCTACTAAGCAACGGCTAATGTAATCATCATCCCCCCACTAAGAGATTAGAACATATATCTAACTTACTCAGCTCTTGACATGACCTTGATCACACCAAACTATTATTCATTCATGCTCTAACAAACTCTCGTTTGTGCTGGTGCAGAAAGAGAATCGGGTGCTATGGTTTCTTCCGGGCAAACAAGGGCAAAAATGGAGTTATCCAGGAATAAAACTATGCGATTGCCAAGACCACGCCTCCATCCATCCAAGGAAACTACTCCTGGCGATCAGCTCATATGAACACCGGCATCTAACGACAATCACTGCAAAGCTGCTCATGCATGCAGAAAAATGGAGCTCATGGAAGAAAAGACTCGACGTGCATGCCTACAAACTGGTGCAAGATCATGATGTGACCACTGCCCGTGCACAGGTGGGTACATCTTGCCCATGGAGAGGACAGATGAGATCCAACAATGGTAGCACTGAAGTCTTGACTTTGTCACATATATTGTGCTTCTTTCTCTTTATTTTGGAGAAATATATGTTGTATTTTCTTAGACGGCCACATCTCTAGCTTGTACTATCCAGTGTTTGTACATGTTTTTATACAATTTTTTTTTCTAGTTCTTCTTCCAAGCGCAGGATAACCCTAAGGGGTTGTGGGACGGGGGTGGTCCACAGGGTTCATAACTACCTCTCTTACTACGGGGCGTTTACCTAGCCAACACTTAGATCCGGCTCTACCCAAACTTTTTTGGTTCACCCCAACCTTACCCACTTGTCGGTAGTTGTTAAACAAAAACAAAAGAATCGCAGATACTGTGGAGGAGGATGCGCCAGGGCAGTTGTTTAGTTTTCTTCTCCTTTCATGGGCTTGCCTTTCTTGACACACGACTTACCAAATGGCCAAAAGATCAATGCGAAGATCCCATCAGATATCCACTGGTTAAAATACGGACGCCTTTGTTAGACTTGATGATTTGTTCAAATGAAGCCGAGCGGAAAGAGGAGATTAGTTTTTATTTTAGACAGAGAAATGAGAGATTAGTTCAACAGATGGTGCTGCTTTTTTGGATACTAATAGATTATCTAGTGCGTGGACCCAAGCAGAATCTAGCCGTTTAGGATTGTAATCATACCTCATATGATAAGGAACTTTAAGTTATTATATGTGTACTTCCGTTAACCTGCCATCTGAGTTAAGAAACGTTATGGGTTTATGGTTGCGGCTGGGAACGGAGTGGCAAATACACGAGCGTCATAAACCAAAAGTTTTACCAGACATGGAATGTAGGCTAAATCTGTAGCATTTCATTGGCAAATATCTTCAAGAAACGTGATATGGGCAAACATATCACATCATCAATCTTTAACAAATTATCACCAAATTTGCTACTCTTTTAAAGAGACCATTTTGCCAATGACTCAACTTCATGTGCCTCATGGCTAATATTTTGCTTAAATAGCTTTCAAGATCATAAGCACGTCTGAGTTCAGCCATGATAAAAGCCAAAGCAAAAGTTAAGTCACCGTATCTAAAAAAAAAAGAATCATGGGGTAGAGGTGAAAAACATTACAAGGTGTATCAAACAGAATAGTCTGAACAGAGCCTGGAGAAGAGATTGGTATAGGTGCATGAAAAATATGATAGTATGCCATTTATGTCAAGTGGATGTCCGTTTGGAACGTTCTCATGATATACAGTTTCCGCTAGTGAACATAACAAGTATTGGCATCTGATAGTTTGGGAATAAAGAAATAAAATTTCTCAAAAAGAATTTGAATAATGCCGCACGCAGGAGGTGGCATGTCTGGGAGATTCTCACAAAAGCCTGCACAGTTTTAAGAGGGGACTGGTTAACTCTTAGCATGACAGGTGATGAGATATGCATATACACACCAGTAAAGTGATAAAGCTCGGATCCGATAAATGACCTAAATCAGTCGACAGCAAGAAACATCAACTCACCCAACACGATTTTTGTCATCGGCGAAGAATGGCGTTGATGACTGATAATCATCTGTTCCAAAATATCTGTCCCCAAACTCACCCATCCCAGGGATGACACGGAAATCATCATTCAGACCAAGCTCGATCTCTGATGTCACAATCTTGACCCTTGGGAATCTCTTGCTGACTACATGCACCCCTTGGGGAGCCTGGGATAACAGCAAACAGTTTCAGTGGTGAGTTATCTGCCCTTCAACTACTATCGTACTAACTGTAAATGTAATGCGTAAGTCAACATCCCTATCATGTCAACAATGAGCAATTTACCCTGACTGCACTTGATACATGGCATGCTGCTGAAAATAACATATTTCTCTACAACTAATAATAAGCTGTCGTTCTCTGCATCCTCCGTCTGTTCATTCATCCCCAGAACCACATTTGTAGTTTGTTTTTAGAAAGAGGAGAACCTCGGCTTTAGTACATTGAAACCATAACCAGCAGTCAATACAAAGTGAAAAGAGCCAAAAGCCAGCAACAGAAGTGAGAACCACCCACTAAACCAGTTTCTAGCCATCATCGCTTGTTCTGCTCAACATTCCGCAGAGCCAATATAAAAGGTTGGCAATTGCACTAGAGATGGTCATTAAGTAGCACCTGTAGTGACCTAATTGCTTGTGCAATGTATAAAAGAATTCAAGATGTCTGATATACTCAAATAAAGGAAAAGAAAGATACTCCGGACTTCAGAAGACATACTGATATAAGATTGAGGAATATAATATTTGCTTCTTGTACACGCTTCTCCAAGAGAAGAGAGATAGCTTGAACAGCTGAATTTCCTGGCAATGATCAAAAGGGAAAAGATGATTAGATGGGATTAACATCCAATAGTTGAGCATGTGTGCTTAATAGACAAATATCCTTCCCTCAGTGACACAACTGAAACAAAAGATAGGAGAACTAGGAGTTACAGAGAATCAATTGATGCATGCTATGCTACTTACTAGAAACACAAGGAACTTATATTTTTCAAAAATACTTTCAGCCAATTAAAATAGTACATATATTTATTCTTATAGGAGCAAGAGCAAGAGGTAATTCAAGTTGGAGGAGAGAGGGTGAGCGATCAAACTGCACAAATCTTGGAGTGCTATCTTTAGCCAATCAGGCCATTAATTCTTGACTTAAAAATTATGCTTTCACTTCAAGTACGTGCTAAGTTCCCTAGTTGCTGGCACTGATGGGTGGCTGTGACTAGGGGATTGAAGGAAGGGTTTTGCTTTATTTACAGAATAGTTCGACAGTTATATCACACTTGAATGAGCAAGTTAATTGTTAGCTAAATTAAGGGAGACTGAAGTTGTGCAGAAGTTTCCTGTGGACTGTGGTTAAGTGTATTTTAAATATATGATTTTGTGTTAATGCATAAATGGTATCGGAATAGTGGGGCTTTGTAGATGTTCTATAAAAGGGTTTTTAAAACTTACTCTGTTTATCCAAATAAATATGTAAAGTGTACACTCTAAACTCTCAAGACAGGGTAGACAAGGTATATATTGACTCTCAAGACAAGGTACACACTAGGAACAGCACCAGAGAAGATAAACGAAATAACATGAAAAATGAAAAAATGATACTTCATTCATGTGAAATAACATGAAAAATGTATTATTTTTCATGTTATACCTCCATCACGTGAAATAACATCTTATTTGTTACTCCATCACGTGAAATAACATCTTATTTGTTACTCCATCACGTGAAATAACATCTTGTTTGTTACCCCATCACATGAAAGTACTACATATTTATTACTCCTGTGGAGTAACAAACACAAGTTTCCTATTAAAAGTGCTTTACAAAAGCAAGATGAGTGCTAACACTTCGACAGGAGAAAATTTATGGTTTCATAATTCATTCACGGGAAAAAATGCGTGCTACAGTACACAAAGATGTATGAAATATCAACAAACCTGTTCCCAATATGGGGTCCAGCAACAGAACATGCCTTTTTGCGATATCTTTGGGTAAATTGTGATAGATGAGCTGTGAGGACATTTATAAAACTTAGTAATTTGACACACATAACATATAATGCAAAAGTGGATTAAACCAAACCTGTTTCCCATCATCTCCTTCCCTGTGAATAAGAATCTTCCCAATCTTTATACCTTTACAGCATGCCCGCAGAGCATTCTCCATACTTTCGCCACTGGAACACAGTATGTGACAAATCACTAACACAATGATGTGTCATTCAAAGTTGTATGACATGTTTTGTTCATAGGCCTTATAATAATGGACTGAATTATAGACCACAAGTTGTTTAACAAAGCATGTTTACTTGATAATTCACCTATGAGTGAAGGCTCAAACCCATATAGCAAAGCTAAAGGAGACTGAAAACTGAGTTCCCAGCATATCTAATCTGGAGCATTCATAAACTACAATTGCATTGTTTTGCACAGGCTGTTCCAGGTATACATTTTAAGGAACTTTTGTCTCTGTGTGAGTGCCAAAGTTGTTCAGTCATTTCAAACCTCAACAAAGCAATGGTTAAAATATTTTGGAATAGTTGGTACCTCCTAATCACTGATATCCCACATAAACTTTTTGAGAAATCCACACCAGTGTAAACAGATCCTGCATGCAAAAGAAAGTGCATAAGGGCAAACATATGAACTACTAACAGGAGAGGATACACATGCAAGTAACTCCAGCAGACAGTATTGTTAGAAGAAAAAGGAATTACGGAGATGGATAAACTATTGTCCCTATACGAGCTAGTAGTATGCATGTTTGTAACAACTAGCAACCATACCGGGTTGTTCTCCCATAAACGCCTAAACCATGGAACTGTGAGTAAGCAAGCATTTGCTAAACAGGCATGATAAATCGCCGGCTAAGTATTGAAGTCATTTCAGATTAAGATAAGATATCAAGACTTGCCTAGTTGGTTGATATCTAGGATAAGGATTACATGAGCTGAGAGACGTGAGCAATGTGGTTACTTTGAAGTCAAATATTTCTACAAGAAACTGAGAGGCATCGTCCATCAGGGGATTTGGTCAGCCTGGATCCCTGTTACAACTAAGATTTCCTTGTAGCCAATAAGCAATGGTGCACCTTCTGCGCAGAGAATGGAAAATGGCGAATCTTATGTGGTACTAAATTCCTAATGAGGTGCATTTTAAAAGGCAGCTTCGAAGAAGTAATTGCAACAAGGCGCAAGATTAATTCATGAGATGGCCCAGAAGAAGGAGCTCCTCCAGTATGACCAGGAGATGGCCCAGAGCTTCTTCAGCCATGGTCATATCAGATTGATATCCTAGCATTTCTGTAGAGCTGAAGTTGTTTTCTGCCGGTATTAGGTGTTTTTCCATTGCTCGAAGATAAATGGATAAACAAATCATGAGTAGTTCCAAACTCTCAACTAACTAAATGCTTGACACGAATTTTAGCTACATGGTGAAAACATATACACTGCATAATCAAAACAAACGAGAAACACACTTAAGAAAATGATCACAATAAAAGTTAATAAATGAAATTCAAGACTGCAAACAAGTACAGGATATTCCAAAATGCATACTTGAATTAGATGGAAAACTATTACGACAGGAAACTTATCCAATGATGCATTTCTAGAAATTCAGTATGTATGCAAACTTGCAGTGAGTAAATCCAAAATGCATTTGAAGAGGCAACTTGTATACACTACAAAAGTACATGGGAAAGACCACCATGCAATACTACTTACCAGTTGGAGTAATGACCTGCTTTTCCCTGAAAGGAAGATGACCAAGGCCATGCTCGACAACCTATTTTCCACAGTGAAATTCAAGACACCACTCATAAAAAAGAAAAATGCTCACATGCTTGTACATACTAACCAATCGAATTAACCGATCAGCATAAAATATGAAATCATGTGTCGTCGTGGCAGCATCTCGTATTATTGTGTGCATGCCTCGTATCTGAAGGAAAGAAGCATTAAGGTTATGCACCATAAAAAGTAGAGTCCTGCAATACACATGCAGTTTATTATGGAGACATCAAAAGGCAAGCACATCAGATACCTGGTAAGTAGTCTGAATAACATATAAATTTGGGTGTATTTTACATAGATCATTTTGACCAAGCTTAGTGCGAATATGCTGAACGATTAGGTCAATTGCCACACTGTTATCTGCGCCTCGTGGGATGATAATATCAGCATACTTCTTTGTGGGGAGAATGAAGTCTTCAAAAGCTGTCTTTACAAACTTTGAGTACTGCCAAAAAAAAGTTGCATGAAATTCCAAAAATGAGATAAGTGTACAGAACATGTATAGTTAGCATAAACACTTTTGTGACACCTAATTCAAGTAAACTTAAAAGAAAAATTGTTGTAATCAGTGTGCTGAATGTTGCTAAACACAATACTAGTAACATATTATAGACAAGGAAAATGGTGATATCTGAGGCTAAGCAACCTGATCTAACACAGCTATAATATCTCTACCCTTCTCAATGGTATCACGACGGATCCTCCTTGTTAATCGCACATCAGCATCTGAAAGAAAAATGCAAAAACAATACATGATACACTAACAGGGTAGAATGGATAGGGTTACAAAGAAACTGTTTGCGTAAAGAAAAACTCTACTGATGGAGAATTCAAAGTAGGGACTGAACTAAACACATGACAACATATCAGTAGGACGTCTCTCAAATTTATCATTTACTGCAACAGAGCGCTAGCCTTGGTTATGCACATTGCTGCAGTTTGTGCAGCATGCCCTTGGAGATATTTATGGTGTTAATAACGACTGCTTTGTATTAAATACACCAAATATTGCAAAACCTTAAGTACGTTGTATATGAAAATAAACAAGAAGCTACTCAAATTTACTGTAAACTGACAAGAAATTAATGGTCATCTATAGTATATTTCCAAATTGAATGGAACAGAAGGAACACATGTGTGCCATTAAATATTATGAGATATTGACACTCCACATCTAAAAACATGAATGTGAAACTAAATGTCCTGGCCATAAGCCACAGTTGGGGGTTGCAAGGCATAAAAGAGGCTGAAAGAGCAAGATATCATCAGCTTAGTATGCAAATATCAGTACCTGTATCAACGAAGATCTTCATGTTCATTAGATCCCGGACACGTGAATCATGGAAAAGTAGAATTCCTTCCAAAATTATAACATCTGAAGGATTAACCTGACAGCAGTCACAAAATTAGGGATGCTCTCATAAATAAAGTGGTACAGTCGTACAGATATGAATAAGTGGCGTACGATATTTATAAGTACTCGGCAATAAATTAACTTCTTGGAGAGAACATTTCAAGATGAACTCTATGTTATGCAATAAGGTGCTTGCAGAGTGTGTGAGCTAACACTTACTACACTATATATTTTACATAATAGTTTGGGAGGAAATTATTCTGGAGAGACTACAAAATTTCAGTACAATCTGCAAATATTGATTAGAAACCTAATTTCATAGTTCAAAGTCTCATAAAGCACAGGACTAGGAGATCCTCAGCCTACCAGGTGAGCATGAATAGCACCATATGTATAGAATTACCTTTCTTGCACATGAGACACTCTTATGTGTTTTGAAGTCGTAGCTTGGAATGTCAACAGCTTTACCATGTTTCAATTTTTCCATACAAGAGAGTAGTAAGTCCGTATCAAATGCATCTGAAATTAGGAAAGGAGCAGCAGCAGTAATAAAGTCAGAGCACATTTCCTGCGAATGGCGCAAAAAGACATTACGTTCTCATGAAATATGTGCTATACCTGGATGATCAAAGTTATAATCATGAACATGAATCATTTCCTCATCAGACAGTCCGTAATAAAATGACTCCTGCAACATTTGAGATCAACATTCTTATTGCTTGCGTATGATGAGAAAATGGTTCATGTTTGATGAGAATGAAATATCTAGCAAGGGAAAGTGGATAAATAAAAACTTGAATGCATAATTGATGACACTACACATTTATAAACCAAAAACAATGAACTATTAGTGACTTTGTTATAAGAAAAAAAAGGATAGTCCTAATATCACAAGAAGCGCAGTCAGAGTTGTAGTACACAAACCTGAGTAACAACAACTACACGCTGATCGCATAGCTGATCGATGATCATTTTGCAAACAGTACTTTTACCTGAAGACGCACCTCCAGCAACACCTTCAACGCAAACAAAATTATGGTGAGGCACATTTGGGGGTAGAAAGGCTGTACTATGTAAGCAACTACAGTTTACTGAATTTCCGACAGCAAATAGAGAGAACAGAACCCATAGACTACTAACCAATAACAAATGGTGCTTGGTGTCCATTCTCCAGGCCTGACGTCGTTGGTAGTTCCTCCACCGACATGGAACCTTTCAGGTCCAGCTCGTGCAAACGGAGTGCTGGATGATGGACCCCAACCGCGGCAGCATTAAGCACTTCGCTTGTCGAGTATGATCCCATATAGTGTTACTGTTCAACAAACCTACAGTCACCGGGATGTCAAACATGGAGGTCATCCAAATCTGCAGAAGATGACAACTAGAAACAGCAACAGACATGTGTTCACAAATCATAAGACAACAAGGCGGTCATATGTGATGGGGGCTTCACACTACAATGGACTTGTTTAACCAGGGACGGATGTTTTGCTTCGAACAAGCCAAAATGTTGCTGGAAGATCTAAATCCCCAATATTTTACCAGGCCGGCTACCGCAACAAAAATGGAATCGCCGTGAAAAACATAAATAGGAGGATTTGTAGAGATGGAAGGCGTACTGATTTAATCAAAAGCAAAAGTCGCAAGACAAGAGTTTCAACCAATCTAGTACCACCAGAACAATTCAGCCAGCTTATTCACACAATCATGTGCAGAGGAACTAACTGATTCATAGCAAGATAGGCACAGAGATCAAACGCAATTTTCCAGATTAAAAAATAATTCAAACGCCGCTACGCCCACACCTACCGCCGAGGGCACATACCGCAATGACAGATCTGCCAACGATTAATTAGATCACTATAAGGTGCCATGAACGGACGGATTAGATTGCTAGGGGACCACGCCAGCGCACAAATCCGCAACGAAATGAACGAGGGGAGGTAACGTTTGGACTCTACTGCACGCGGCGCCAGGGACGAAAAGATCCCGGAGATCGAGACGAACTCGTGGAACAAACCTGGAAGCAATCCAGAGCTACTTACCCACAGGAGAACAAATCAATGCAAGCCCGCCCAGATGGATCTCCGCGCCACGTCAGTGCGGCGCCAGTCGAGTGTGGGGCGGGGGCGGGGGCGCGGCGCCGCTCGACGAGGGAAGACTCCGACGGTGGAAGGAGGCCTGGGCTCGCGCCGCCGCCGGCGGGAATCGGGAAGACCGAAAAGAACAGGCGTCTTCGCGGCGGGATTTGGGGGGAGATCAGAGAGGAGGAGGAGGAGGGGTATTTGGCTGGCGCAGGGAGAAGAACAGTGATGACGAGGGGAACTTAGATTCTGCTGCGTGTTTTTAATAACCTATCGAGAAGAGATTCCATGATATACGTGAGATATTTCACGGGGAAATACGGGGTATGTGTTTGGTGGAAAAACAAATACGGGAAAATGGGATGTGTGTTGGCCCTAACACCTCTCGTCCGTCTGATCAGGGCAGCTAACGGCTGAGCGCGTCCGCTCTTCAGCAACACAAAAATCAAGCTCACACGACAAAACTTCTTCTGCAAGTTCGAACTGGAACTGCGTGGAGCAATGGGGCTGTGACAAGGGATGATGAAGTCCAATATATTGTTTCTGGGAAGAGTAAAATGCACTCTGGGTCACTAAACTTGTTCCTCATGGTCACTTTGATCATTGTATTCAAGAGTAATTTGTAAAAACCATCACAATTGGGGACCCTAATTCAGAAAACCACCGCCATTCGAAAAAAATTCAAAAACCCGCCACCATTGTATTGACAATTTTCAAAAAACACTGATCGGTCGATTAAAGTTGTTTGACTCCGAATCTGACGAGTAGGTCCCATTGTCAAGTCGACGTGGCATGGGCAAACAGAGTGAGGAGACGGACGTTAGAAACTCTGAAGTAATTTAATCGAACACCTAGCAGGCATGCCGTCGGCCGCCCAGCTCGCCAATGGTAGGAGCACAACACCGGCGGCCGTGGTGCAGGAATGGTCCGTGGGCGACCGAGTGCGACGCGGTGTGACCGTGGGTAGAGAGGCGGCGCCGGACCAGTGCGCCCACGGGGTGGTCGGAGCGAGGGGCGGAGCTCGCGACCCGGCCACAACTGCGACACGCCCGTGCTCTGGAGCAGGCGGTAGCTCGCGTGCCCGGGCACGGCCGGTGCTGTTGCTCGTGTCCCCTTGTGTGGCCGGTGCTGCTACTCACGCGCCCGGGCGCGGCCGGTGCTGCTGCTCGCGCCCCCGTGTGTGGCCATGGCCGCTGCAACTGCTCGCGCTCTTGCGTGGCTGCTCGCGCCCCCGTGCCTGGCCATGGCTGCTGCTGCTCGCGTGCTCAAGCATAGAGGGAGGAGGTGGAGGAAGATCGCAGAGGCGGAGACTCCCGAACCGGCCGGTGGCTGAATCCGGTGGTGCGCCGGTCAGATGCGGACGTGCTATTCTTTTTTTTGGCTGCCAGCGTTGGTGGAGAAGAAAGAAGTGTAGAGGCTGGCGTGTGGGTCCCTTGTGCAGCTTATTGTACAAACCAAACACCATGAGATTTCGGTGCCACGTCATCACTCATAGTGGGCCCCGTCTGTCAAAAACGTTGTTAACATGTGTTTAGTAACCGATCAGTGATTTTTGAAAACTGTCAGCACAATGGTGACGGGTTTTTGAAAAAAAACGAATGGTGGTGGTTTGCTGAACTGGGGTCCCTAATTGTGGTGGTTTTTTGCAATTTACTCTTGTATTCAAAGATTGACTCATTATAATAATTGTACTTGATTTCTTTTTCATGGTAATATGTGTCTCATTCATATTATAAAGATTAAAGTACAAGTTACATAAAGACCGACATGACAAAACTAAAAAAAGAACATAACGTCTCTGAGCCCGTCACATGCCTCCGACATCACCATAGCAGCCACCGAAAGAAAAAATGACGGATCACCTTCTCACCCGAGCTCGACGCGGCTGCATCGCTGATATACAGCTTTACAGACCTCCAAGATGGCTTGCCAAAGACGAAATCATTACTGTTGAACGAAACAGACCAGGGCAACACCCCGGACATGCCATCGAACCTGTACTTGATTTAACGGGTTCATTTGGTCACTGGCTACGTTTTCCATTCGTATTTCATACGTATTTTGCCCTCGACGCTTTTGACGGATACACGCGCTGAGGTGGAGTAAAAAGCCGTGGGCCGTTGGCTATTTTGTAGTTAAGCCCTTCTGTCCATCATTTTTTGCATTCGAAGATGCCTTGATCACATCGCTTGGTAAAGGGAGAGAAAGGGTCGCGAGTGGCATCATCGTCGAGGAAGGGGATTTGGTGCGGGCGCGGTGAAGGTGTTGGGGAACGTATCATGAAATTTCAAAAAAATTCTTACGCTCACACAAGATCTATCTAGGAGATGCATAACAATGAGATGGAGAGGTGTGTCTACATACCCTCGTAGACGAAAAGCGGAAGCATTTGACAACGTGGTTGATGTAGTCGAACTTCTTCTAGCTCCGACTGATCAAGTACCGAACGCACGACACCTCCGAGTTCTGCACACGTTCAGCTCGATGACGTCCCTCGCCCTCTTGATCCAGCAAGGTGTCGAGGAAGTAGACGAGTTCCATCAGCACAACGGCGTGGTGATGTGATCCGCGCAGGGCTTCGCCTAAGCACCACGAGAATATGACCGTGGGTGTAAACTATGGAGGGGGGCGCCGCACACGGCTAACAATTGATGTTGTGTGTTGTAGGTGGCCCCCTCCCCACATATATATATATATATATATATATATATATATATATATATATATATATATAGGTTGGAGGGGAGGATATGCATCCTAGGGGGCGCCCCAAGTAGGAGGAATCCTACTGGGGGGGTCCTCTCTTAATTCAGCAAACCCCCCTCTCCTATTCCTATTCAGAGTAAGAAGGAAGAGGGGGAAGGGGGAATCCTTTTCCTTTTTCCTTTCCTCCTTCCCCTTTCCTTCTCCAATTTGGCCAACCCATATGGGGGGCGCACCAGCCCCTTTTGTGGCTGGTGCATTTCCCTTCTTTGCCCATAAGGCCCATATCTTTTGCCGGGGGTGCCCGGAACCCCTTTCGGTGACCCGATAAGTACCCGGTGCTTCCCGAAACACTTCCGATGTCCGAATACCATAGTCCTATATATCAATCTTTACCTCTCGGCCATTTAGAGACTCCTCGTCATGTCCGTGATCTCATCCGGGACTCCGAACAACATTCGGTCACCAAATCACATAGCTCATATAATACAATATCGTCATCGAATGTTAAGCGTGCGGACCCTACGGGTTTGAGAACTATGTAGACATGACCGAGACACCTCTCCGGCCAATAACCAATAGTGGAACCTGGATGCTCATATTGGCTCCCACATGTTCTACAAAGATCTTTATCGGTCGAACCGTTATGACAACGTACGTTATTCCCTTTGTCCATCGGTATGTTACTTGCCCGAGATTCGATCGTCGGTATCTTCATACCTAGTTCAATCTCGTTACCGGCAAGTCTCTTTACTCGTTCCATAATACATCATCCTGCAACTAACTCATTAATCACTTTGTTTGCAAGGCTTCTTATGATATGTAATACCGAGAGGGCCCAAAGATACCTCTCTGATACTCAGAGTGACAAATTCTGATCTTGATCTATGCCAGCCCAACAAACACCTTCGGAGATACCTGTAGAGCATCTTTATAATCACCCAGTTACGTTGTGACATTTGATAGCACAAAAGGCATTCCTCCGGTATCCGGGAGTTGCATAATCGCATAATCGAAGGAATATGTATTTGACTTGAAGAAAGCAATAGCAATAAAACTGAACGATCAATATGCTAAGCTAACTGATGGATCTTGTCCATCACATCATTCTCCTAATGATGTGATACCGTTCATCAAATGACAAACACATGTCTATGGTTAGGAAACTTAACCATCTTTGATTAATGAGCTAGTCTAGTAGAGGCTTACTAGGGATACGGTATTTTGTCTATGTATCCACACATGTATCAAGTTTCCGGTTAATACAATTCTAGCATGAATAATAAACATTTATCATGAAATAGGGAAATATAAAATAACAACTTCATTATTGCCTCTAGGGCATATTTCCTTCAGTCTCCCACTTGCACTAGAGTCAATAATCTAGTTCACATCGCCATGTGATTAAACACCAATAGTTCACATCCTTTTGTGATTAACACCCATAGTTCACATCGCCATGTGACCAACACCCAAAGGGTTTACTAGAGTCAATAATCTAGTTCACATCGCTATGTGATTAACACCCAAAGGGTACTAAGGTGCGATCATGTTTTGCTTGTGAGAGAAGTTTAGTCAACGAGTCTGCCACATTCAGATATGTATGTATTTTGCAAATTTGTATGTCTACAATGCTCTGTATGGAGCTACTCTAGCTAATTGCTCCCACTTTCAATATGTATCCAGATTGAGACTCCGAGTCATCTGGACCAGTGTTAAAGCTTGCTGAGGGAGTCTTGGACTAGTGTGACGCCCGGATATTTAGGCTACAGTAATTCCACGCTAATGATGCCATGTAACCTCGGTTACTGTTGTTAATCTCGCGATGGTTCAAAAATGATTCAAATTCAAATTTAAAATCAAGTCAAACAATTAAAGTTTTCAAAGGTCAAA
This sequence comes from Triticum dicoccoides, assembly GCF_002162155.2. Lineage (NCBI taxonomy): Eukaryota > Viridiplantae > Streptophyta > Magnoliopsida > Poales > Poaceae > Triticum > Triticum dicoccoides. The sequence continues at coordinate 107,855,725 of NC_041387.1, read as the reverse complement.
ACTAAAATGTTCTTAATATGACAAATAAATCATGGATATTATTGGTGGAGAAACAACATCTTTATAAGATATTTAAATACACTAAAGTGATTAAAACTACAGCAAAACAATTAGTTATACTCCTAATATATTTTACCAAACACTAAACTATTTTATTTCTGAGGTAAAACTTCTTAGAACAGTGGATTATTTTGACACACTATTTTTGGGGCTATTTTCATATTTTACTAAACCAAAAGTAAAGTGCAACTAAAATAAAACAGAAAAGAAAATTAAATAAAAACAAAACAAACTAACAAA
>NC_041387.1:107853929-107854898 GCF_002162155.2 Triticum dicoccoides | reverse complement strand
GCTGCTTGCCGCCTTGGGGCTCCGACCCTCGCCGGTCTCGCTGTCGTCGCCCGGTCCGGCGCCTCGCCTCGCCCAGCCTGCTTCACCGCCGCTGGCTGGACCGGCCCCCGCCGCGCCGCTGGTTTCGTCCGAGGCCAGCGGCCGTGCTCGTTCCACCGGGCGCTCGTGGCCATGCCCCTGCGCCCGAAACCCAGTGCCTGTTAGGCCCCCTGGGCCACTGACCACAGGGGCCCACGCCCCAGAACTTTAAATTAAAAAAAAGGGAATTAAAAAAAATATATTTATTAAGTAAATAAATAATAATTAAATTAATTAATTAATTAAGGAATTAATTAAGTTAATTAATCATAATTAGATTAACCTAATTAACTAATTAGTTTAATTAAACTGTAATTAGATTAACCTAAACCCTAATTAATTTAAATAGAGAATGACAGGTGGGTCCTACTGGACCCACATGTCAGGGTTGACTCAGTCAACCCCTGTTGACTGCTGACGTCAGCATGACATCATGCTGACGTCATAACTACACTTTTTCGAATTAATTAAATAAATAATTAAATTCCAAAATTGTTAAAATCTTTTAAAAATCATATCTTTTAATCCGTAACTCGGATGAAAATACTTTCTACATGAAAGTTGCTCAGAACGACGAGACGATTCCGGATACGCAGTCCGTTCGTCCGCCACACCCCCCTAACCTATCGAACCCGCAACTTTCCCCCTCCGGCTCCTCTGCCCGAAAACGCGAAACACCGGGAATACTTTCCCGGATGATTCCCCCCTTAACCAGTACCCCCTCATACCGCGTTAGAACACGTCTAGCTCTGCTTGTTGACCTGTTATGCACTTGCTTGCTATGTATTTACTGTTTCTCCCCCCCTCTTCTCTCCGGTAGCCCCCGTGACGATGCTGATGCCCCTGTGGACGACTACGTCACCGACGACCCATCTCTCTTGCCAGAGCAAC
>NC_041387.1:107847147-107852762 GCF_002162155.2 Triticum dicoccoides | reverse complement strand
GTGGTATCAGCCGAAGCACTTCGTGACGTCAGCGACTGAGCGGCGCGCGCCGGGTTGGACTGCGTTAACGCAACTTCCTTTGTAATGGAGGTTGCTAGGTCTGCTCACCGGCCGCGTACGCAACGTGCAGGTGTGCTCAGGGCGATGGGCCCAGACCCCTGCGCGCTTAGGTTTAGACCGGCGTGCTGGCCTCTCTGTTGAGCCTAGGTGGGGCTGCGACGTGTTGATCTTCCGAGGCCGGGCATGACCCAGGAAAGTGTGTCCGGCCAAATGGGATCGAGCGTGTTGGGTTATGTGGTGCACCCCTGCAGGGAAGTTTAATCTATTCGAATAGCCGTGATCTTCGGTAACAGGACGACTTGGAGTTGTACCTTGACCTTATGACAACTAGAACCGGATACTTAATAAAACACACCCTTCCAAGTTCCACAGACAACCCGGTGATCGCTTTTCTACAGGGCGACGAGAGGAGGATCGCCGGGTAGGGTTAGGCTATGCGATGCTACTTGGAGATGCTACTTGAAGATGCTACTTGGAGGACTTCGATCTACTCTCTTCTACATGCTGCAAGACGGAGGCTGCCAGAAGCGTAGTCTTCGATAAGACTAGCTATCCCCCTTTATTCTGGCATTCTGCAGTTCAGTCCACTGATATGGCCTCCTTACACATATACCCATGCATATGTAGTATAGTTCCTTGCTTGCGAGTACTTTGGATGAGTACTCACGGTAGCTTTCTCCCCCCTTTTCCCCCTTTCCTTTCTTTCTGGTTGTCGCAACCAGATGCTGGAGTCCAGGAGCCAGACGCCACCGTCGACGACGACCCCTACTACACCGGAGGTGCCTACTACTACGTGCAGCCCGCTGACGACGACCTGGAGTAGTTTAGGAGGATCCCAGGCAGGAGGCCTGCACCTCTTTCGATCTGTATCCCAGTTTGTGCTAGCCTTCTTAAGGCAAACTTGTTTAACTTATGTCTGTACTCAGATATTGTTGCTTCCGCTGACTCGTCTATGATCGAGCACTTGTATTCGAGCCCTCGAGGCCCCTGGCTTGTATTATGATGCTTGTATGACTTATTTATGTTTTAGAGTTGTGTTGTGATATCTTCCCGTGAGTCCCTGATCTTGATCGTACACATTTGCGTGCATGATTAGTGTACGATTGAATCGGGGGCGTCACAAGTTGGTATCAGAGCCGACTGCCTGTAGGAATCCCCCTTCCACACTCCTTGGCCGAAGTTGAGTCTAGACTTTACAAAACTTTTACTAACTTGGCTGTGTGGCCCATGGGCCCACGTCGCCATTGGGTGGTATTAGGATCTTTTACTCCTCGATCTTTACTTGGGACTCTGAGCTCTCTTCTATTCGGGTTAAATGATTTTGCTAAAAACAAAACTAACTATAGGTTCTCGCAAGTACTTTCTCCCGGAGAGCCATTTGTTACCGATGACCGCCTGCTGCACCAGAAGATTTCGGAGATACTCTCCGATTTTCTTTTGAGACCTTGTGCCCGTTGCTTTTGCAATTCTCGACCACCGATAAACCCTTATGGATAACTACTTACACTTGCCATTCATACGATCCTCCCCCATTGATCTTGTTATTACAAGATACCCCGAAGTTTTCTCTATTGTTCCAAGAATACTTTGTGTCTACTGCCTAGCAGTTCCTTGCCACATGAATACCCCTTCAAATAATTTCTTGCACTTATCGAGTATCCACTCATCCCCAGTTGGTTCATGTATTTCACAAAAGTCTTCGAAATACCATTCGTTCTTCCGTAAATCCCGAGCAGCCTATTCCTCTTGAAATTCCTGCTTGCTTGCATTATGGTTAGTCCCATAAGTCTCATAGTCTTATTGACATTCCTTGTCATTATCATTTTGAGTTTGTTGACTCAATATGTTTGCGAATACCCGCAAACATCATTGATCCTTATAAATTACCTTTCCGACTGAGCTTCCATTCTTTTAACTGGAATTGGTTCTCGACCAATCCAATTGTCTTTGATTGTACCCTAAGGCTATTCAACTTGTCCACCCCTAATCAGAGCATTGCTTCTGATCCCTTGATTTGGAAATCATAATTCCTTTGCATTTGACAATTGAGTTAGTCAGTTGTTTTTATAATCTGCTTCCTCTAGTTGAGTACCGATGCTCACGTTAGATCCCTTGTGGGCCACCAGATCCTTTGTTGGATTTTATCTGACAACGCCCTTCATATTCAATAAACTTGTGAGCCCTTTTCTCGGATACATAATGCTTTTGGTAAATTGTATCATCTGCTTTCTCAACCATGCTCTGCCTTCGAGCTTGAGTTAATTACTTCTAAAGATTTTGGTATATGATTCTAAGATGCCCCGATGGGTTGAACCTATGCCTTCCTTAATATGTGTGAACTCGAAAGTTTTCACGAGTCGTACTCTTCTGGTAATTTGCCAGATAAAATTTCAACGCTATAACTTCATCGAAAGCGAGAAGTGATTGAAAGGGTATGCATTGGAGAAGTGGGAGTCGACCTTGAACCTTGTGTTCATGCCCATGGACGCAATATATATCCTATCATGAAAGCTTCTTGTAACAATAACTATTTCCTTGATAACTAACATATGGTATCTGTGAATTGATCCCTTGCAACCGTGGTTCCGACCGTGATTGTTCTTCTTTGATCTCATTTCTCGGACAAGTTAAAACAATTGTCTCCTATGGATCAATACACCAGTCCAACCTTTACTTTGATCTTGTGTCGAGTATTACCCCCCCTGTTATCTCGAGATTATCATGGAACTGCATAACTTTTTATGAGTTCTTCGTCAAGTACTACATACTCACCGATTAGGGCTCGAAGTTATTGAACACTCAAAGACACCGATAACTGAACCGAGTCCGCTCTACGGTTCGACAACTCTTCAGTAAGCTTCTATAAGTACGAGTTTGTACCCGATCACGCCATTCCTAGCATGTTTGGCTATATCATTGTCGTGACGATCCTAACGGTGCTACCTGGTCCTTATTCTCGGAGCACCAATTTTCGACGATGAACTAACCTTACGTCGATCCTCATCGTCATATCATTTCGCCTTGAACAATAAGCTTGGTTTCGAGTTTGTGTTGTACCCTTGGTTCCAATAACCTTTCACTTCATCATTGTTTGACTTGATGTCATCGTCGATCGATTACATCTTCGTGAAATCTCTCGACAAATGTGTCGTGATCATCATCATCATTCCGAGCTCTTTCAGGAATTCAATGGAACTCATGATGGGTAATACCATCCTTGCCCCTCGATGATTCCTGTTCTCATCGACCACTTTATTGCCTTCCGTTCAACACAACTTGTTCGTGTTTTGTGTAAACCTTGAGATCACTGCTACCCAGCAGTTGATCTTCCTTACCTCGGAAGTATTACCATCTTTTTTTTTTGTCAAGAATGTGGCGAGAATTTCGCCACCTCTTAATAATTCTTGATATCATAATACTTCATGCCATCTTCGTTCATTCCTTGGTCCCCGTATTGATTTCAACCGGAATACCGACAATGGAGCTATGACGTGTGAATTCAAAACTTCTAACAACCCTATTGCTTTGAAGTGAATGGGCGATAGTTCATTCTAAGTCCTTCGCTAATTGAATCACCATTCTAACGTTGGTCGTGCAACCCAACCCGTACTTCGGGCGCACCCTTCAACCAGTGTTTAATTGTGTATGTTTTCCTCGAGCATACTTCCTTATATCATTTGATCTAGCAAATGTTATCCCATTGTTCACTTAATGGTGGAAATCCATCTTTTGGGAATCTCGGTGAATTGCCGTTGAGTTCACCAGACACCTCCTTGTCCTCTCCTTGGTTTAATGGTGGACTATTGCTTCAGAAACCCGCTCCCATAGTTCATTTCCCGAGAACCTTACATTGTCATCTCGTCAATTGTGTTGCACCTTTTCTTCTCAGGCTTACTAAGTCGGAGGTATCCTGGCACTAATCAGATCTGAATCTCCGTCAGATATGATGATTGGGACAACTTTCCAAGAGTTATGATGTTGATCCTTTGATGACCCGGTAACCTGATGTCATGCCTAGCACCCCCCCCCCCGGCTGGAGGACCTATCATTATGGATTCCTTTTCAGCAAGGTTATCCATTCACCCATGAGGAAATTGTAAGACTTATTGTACAAGTTGTTCCTGATGGATCCTTCGTGTTTCCAGAGTCTGATCTTCTCATGAAGACCATGTCAATGCTATCTCGAAGCATGCCTATGGTACTCCAATTTTCAACAAGAACATTTAAAGCAAATGCTAAATTTTTCTTATCAATTATCCAAACACCTTGGTGTACGACCGTGTCAGTAAGACCCTGTTACTATTGTTGATGACATTTCGGTAGCCACCGATGGACGAGAACCTTGCCTATTGGCCCGCCTCGTTCAACGAGCAGGATAATGGTTCTCTTCGTCCCTCGCCCTTGGTACCGATGTTGTTGCCGACATAACCAACATATTATCCTCTGGCATGCCTTGCTTACATGATCGTGCAAGATGTCTCTGTCCTTCCTACTTTTAATCCACATGGTGGGCCCATAACCCACAGCTCCACAGGATCGAAACCTGACTCTCCTGTACCCCCCTGTACCCAAGGTTGTTCCTCGCGCGTGGCCTCGTATGTAACTCATGAGCCACCTTCATTCTGGTATCGGACACAATACTTATTCCTGTTGCTCTGAACCCCATTCACACTCTGTTTCAGGCAATGAACGATTGCCTATCCGCTTGAAACTTCTTATTGCACCGTCCTACTTTGCTCTCGATGTGTTTCATTTGTTCAACTCGAGAGATACTCATATGTTCATACTTGGGAAACCCCCAGAAGATTTTCCCTTGTAACATCCTATCGTTGTAGAGCGGCCCCTTACCTATTCGTAAGTACGATGGAGATCCCGAAGAAAGGATGCCGACTTCATCTTAATGACCTGAAGCAGAAAAATGAAGACATCAATGTAATGGATCGACCACTTCGAGAAGAGCAACCAAGACCGAGAAGACTCGTTAGGTTTTTCGCTACCAACACCTTCGCCCCTTACTCCACCGCTTAAATCTCGGGACGAGATTTCTTGTAGTGAAGGAGAATTGTGACGCCCGGATATTTAGGCTACAGTAATTCCACGCTAATGATGCCATGTAACCTCGGTTACTGTTGTTAATCTCGCGATGGTTCAAAAATGATCCAAATTCAAATTTAAAATCAAGTCAAACAATTAAAGTTTTCAAAGGTCAAAACTAAAATGTTCTTAATATGACAAATAAATCATGGATATTATTGGTGGAGAAACAACATCTTTATAAGATATTTAAATACACTAAAGTGATTAAAACTACAGCAAAACAATTAGTTATACTCCTAATATATTTTACCAAACACTAAACTATTTTATTTCTGAGGTAAAACTTCTTAGAACAGTGGATTATTTTGACACACTATTTTTGGGGCTATTTTCATATTTTACTAAACCAAAAATAAAGTGCAACTAAAATAAAACAGAAAAGAAAATTAAATAAAAACAAAACAAACTAACAAAAAAAAACTAAACTAAAATAAAAGAGAACCCCCCCCCACTGGACC
>NC_041387.1:107798989-107844546 GCF_002162155.2 Triticum dicoccoides | reverse complement strand
CAAGACGGAGGCTGCCAGAAGCGTAGTCTTCGATAAGACTAGCTATCCCCCTTTATTCTGGCATTCTGCAGTTCAGTCCACTGATATGGCCTCCTTACACATATACCCATGCATATGTAGTATAGTTCCTTGCTTGCGAGTACTTTGGATGAGTACTCACGGTTGCTTTCTCCCCCCTTTTCCCCCTTTCCTTTCTTTCTGGTTGTCGCAACCAGATGCTGGAGTCCAGGAGCCAGACGCCACCGTCGACGACGACCCCTACTACACCGGAGGTGCCTACTACTACGTGCAGCCCGCTGACGACGACCTGGAGTAGTTTAGGAGGATCCCAGGCAGGAGGCCTGCGCCTCTTTCGATCTGTATCCCAGTTTGTGCTAGCCTTCTTAAGGCAAACTTGTTTAACTTATGTCTGTACTCAGATATTGTTGCTTCCGCTGACTCGTCTATGATCGAGCACTTGTATTCGAGCCCTCGAGGCCCCTGGCTTGTATTATGATGCTTGTATGACTTATTTATGTTTTAGAGTTGTGTTGTGATATCTTCCCGTGAGTCCCTGATCTTGATCGTACACATTTGCGTGCATGATTAGTGTACGATTGAATCGGGGGCGTCACAACTAGGGGGTGTCCGAATAGCCGAAATATCATCATCGGCCGGACTCCAAGACTATGAAGATACAAGATTGAAGACTTTGTCCCGTGTCCGAATGGGACTTTCCTTGGCGTGGAAGGCAAGCTTGGCGATACGGATATGTAGATCTCTTACCATTGTAACCGACTCTGTGTAACCCTAGCCCTCTACGGTGCCTATATAAACCGGATGGCTTTAGTCCATAGGATGAACAACAATCATACCATAGGCTAGCTTCTAGGGTTAGCCTCCTTGATCTCGTGGTAGATCTACTCTTGTAATACCCACATCATCAATATCAATCAAGCAGGACGTAGGGTTTTACCTCCATCAAGAGGGCCCGAACCTGGGTAAAACATTGTGTCCCTTGTCTCCTGTTACCATCCGCCTAGATGCACAGTTCGGGACCCCCTACCCGAGATCCGCCGGTTTTGACACCGACATTGGTGCTTTCATTGAGAGTTCCTCTGTGCCGTCGCAATCAGGAGGGATGCCTTTTCCCGTCTTTAAAGACGGCGCCATCATCAAGGGAGCTTTGGCCACCGGCCAAACTATCCGGCTAGGCGGTTTTCTTATGACCGCCTATTCGGCCACCGCTCCGACAATGACCTCTCAGGTCATCAAAAGCGATCTTCACGTCAACTCGGAATTCGCCGAGCAGCTAGATCCGATGGAGCTCTCCTCCGTAAATGAGCTCTTGGATCGCATCGCCCCCCTGGGAGTTGCTACAGACTACGATCAGATTGGGCTTAAAACCGATCTGAGAGAAATTAACTCTCCCCAGGCTACCCACCATGTTGTTGTGGTAGAGGAACAACGCGGCGACTCTTCTTCTATGTTAAAGACCAGTTATGTCCGGATTCCCGATCCCTCCATGCCGGATTCCCACGGAGGGACGGACGTCAATCAAGTACTGAACCTAAAGTCAGACATCGGACCAGATTTGTTGGATAACACCCAGCAATCCAAGCTTCCAAATCTGGAAACGTCTCGGCCTTTGAGCCTCAGATTGGGCGGGGCTCCGAATTTAATTCCACCCGCCCACCCAAACATAAGCGATCTATCTCAAATACGGCAAGAGCCCGATGAAACAGTACATCATTACTGGGCCAGATTCGTCCTGGTTATGGACAGGATAAAGGATTGCCGTGAGGAAAGTGCAATCTCAATTTTCTGCAACAATTGCACGGACAAGGGAATCATGAACGCCATAAGTCGTCGCGAAGTTACACGCTTCGCCGACCTGGCGACCATAGTACAAAAATACTGTGCAATGGAAAGTGCCTGGAAAACCGAAACCATGTTTTGGGACAATCCGGCCCTGAACATAACCCTAGTTCGAAATAAAAGGGTGTGTCATACTCAAGCACCTGGGTTAAAAACCAAAAAGCAAAAACTCCCTAAAGGGCATGGAACCGTACTGGAGGGATGGCTCAACGGACCCTGTAAAATCCATAGTACAGAGGGCGCCACTCCAACACATAGTCTTCGAGCATGTTGGATACTACGGCAGGTGGCCAAAAGTGGCGAAGGTTTTCTAGCCCCAGGTAACCAGCCCAACAGTACCAGTACGGTATTAACAGTCTGCGAGACTTTCACATCAAATAATATGCGGAAACGAACAATTCGCAGCCTCACCGAAGTCTACCAAGTAGCAACAACAAATCCATGGAGCGACACGGCTATCACCTTCAATGCCAGCGACAAACCTAAATTCCGAACAGCCCGAGCACCAGCCGCATTGGTCCTTAGTCCGATAGTGGACGGCTTTCGTCTTACCAAGGTACTCATGGATGGCGGCAGCGGATTAAACCTCATCTACGAGGAAACCCTCCAAAAATGGAAATTGACTGGAGCCGCATTGAGCAAAGCAGCACAACCTTTAGAGGAATAATCCCTAGTCGGGAAGTACGCTGCACAGGAAAAATCACACTAGATGTAGTGTTCGGCTCACCGGACAATTACAGGTCCGAGGAGGTCACGTTCCAAGTGGCCCCGTTCGGCAGCGGATATCACGCCTTGTTAGGGCGAGATGCATTCACAATTTTCCAAGCTATACCCCATTACGGGTACATGAAGCTTAAAATGCCCGGGCCCAATGGAATCATCACTCTTGTCAGTGATCCAGATATAGCACTCCGCGCTGAAAATAAGACAGCTGCACTAGCCCTAGAGGCACTATCCGAAGCCCTAGCGGCAGAAGAACTCACTGCGCTGCGCTCCACGGTGGATAGGGATGATGTGATACTCGATAAGAGATCTAAGTCCACCTCTTTTAAACCAGCAGACGAAATAGTCAAATTCCAGGTCCATCCAACGGACCCCACAAAGACGGCCTCCATTGGGGCACAATTAAACCCTGATGTAGAAGCCGCACTACGAGAATTCCTTCGGGAAAAGTGGGACATTTTTGCCTGGCACCCTTCAGATATGCCAGGAATCCCACGCAGGCTGGCAGAACATAGCCTAAATATCCTAAAGGGATTCAAGCCAGTCAAACAGGCTCTTCAGCGATTTTCCGAACCCAAAAGGCAGGCAATGGGAGAGGAGCTAGCCAAACTCTTAGAAGCCGGATTCATCAGAGATATAAAACATCCGGACTGGCTAGCAAACCTGGTAATGGTACCAAAAAAGGACAAATCCTGGCGCCTTTGTGTCGATTTCAAAGACCTTAACAAGGCCTGTCCAAAGGACCCTTTCCCCCTCCCCCGCATCGACCAAATCATCGATGCTACCGCAGGGCACGATTCATTGTGCTTCCTCGACGCATACTCCGGATACCATCAAATCAAGATGGCGGAAAAAGACCAGGCCGCAACGGCATTCATTACTCCATACGGACCATTCTACTTCAACACAATGCCCTTCGAACTCAAAAACGCCGGCGCAACATATCAGCGCATGATTCAGACATGTCTAGCTACCCAGATAGGCAAAAGAGTGGAGGCATACGTAGACGATGTGGTCGTTAAGACCAAACACGTTGAAACTCTAGTAGACGATTTGAGGCTTACATTCGACAACCTCCGAGCATATGACATTAGGCTCAACCCGGAAAAATGTGTTTTCGGCGTACCAGCCGGAAAGCTCTTGGGCTTCATTGTATCCGGTAGAGGAATTGAAGCAAACCCAGCCAAGATCCGAGCTCTGTCACAATTGGATACCCCAAAGGACCTCAAACAAATACAAAAACTAACTGGATGCATGGCGGCTCTAAGCCACTTCATCTCCCGTTTGGGAGAAAAGGCACTGCCCCTCTATCGCCTCCTCCGGTGCACTGAACACTTCGAATGGACGGATGCTGCCACGGCCGGACTCGAAGAAATTAAGGCCATATTGGCAACAAATCTGGTCCTGCCCGCGCCCAACCTGGGCAAACCGATGTTATTATATATCGCAGCAACACATCAAGTTGTCAGCGCGGTACTCGTCGTCGAACGAGAAACAGAAGGGCACAAATTCCCTCTTCAAAAACCAGTGTACTACGTATCCACTGTCTTAACTCCATGCAAGTCCCGGTACCCACATTATCAAAAGATAGCGTACGCGGTGTTTATGGCATCCCGGAAGCTGCGACACTACTTTCAAGAGTGTTCCATAACAGTGGCCTCCGAAGTACCTCTCAACGACATTATAAACAACCGCGATGCGACGGGCAGTATTGCTAAATGGGCCATTGAGCTCCTACCATTTGACATAACCTACAAACCACGGCGAGCTATAAAGTCGCAAGTTTTGGCTGACTTCATCGCTGAATGGACCGAAGCCGAACTCCCTAAAGAGTACGGCGCATACTCCAATTGGATCATGCATTTCGACGGCTCCAAAATGTTGGCCGGCTTGGGGGCTGGCGTCGTCTTGACGTCCCCAACCGGAGACACAGTCCAATACATACTTCAAATAATGTACACAGACTCCAACAACACAGTCGAATACGAGGCCCTTTTACATGGTCCCCGGATGGCAATCTCCATGGGTATTCAACGCCTAGAGGTGCACGGGGATTCAAACCTCGCAATATCCCAAGTAAATGGAGACTTTGACGCCAAGGATCCGAAAATGGCAGCCTACCGTAACGCCGTCCTAAAAATGTCAGCTCGGTTCGAAGGACTCGAATTCCACCATATAGCCCGGGATAATAACCAGGCAGCAGACGTGTTGGCACGCATCGGCACAAAACGCGACGCCGTCCCTCCAAACATCTTCCTGGAGCGGCTCTTTAAGCCATCCGTATTATGGGAAGAGGAGTCCAGAAATAACAACCTGGAACCAGCTGCACCACCCAACACGGAACATTCTGACACAATCGGTGGCTCAGCCAATGAAATAACACCTTCAACCCACGAAATAATGGCAGTAATTGCCCCGTGGACGGAACCATTCCTAGCCTACTTAATTAGGCAGGAACTTTCCGAAGACCAAAATGAGGCCCGCTGCATAGTTCGGCGATCTAAAGCCTACAAGGTCCATGAGGGAGAACTTTATAAGAAAAGCACAACCGGAGTCCTTCAAAGGTGTATCTCCGAAGAGGAAGGGCGAGATCTCCTGGCTGAAATTCACGCCGGACTCGGCAGGCACCACGCCGCAGCCCGGGCCCTTGTAGGCAAGGCCTTCCGTACATGATTTTATTGGCCGACAGCCCAGGCAGATGCTCAGGACTTAGTCCAATGATGCGTCGGTTGCCAGCTCTTTGCTAATCAAAGCCACATGCCACCCACCGCCCTCAAAACTATACCCATCACTTGGCCGTTCGCGGTCTGGGGGCTTGACATGGTTGGACCCCTTAAAGGGGGAACCCACAAGGAAAAATACTTATTGGTCATGGTGGACAAATTCACCAAATGGATAGAGGCCAAGCCGGTTAAAACGGCAGAATCCGGACCTATGATAGACTTCATATCCGGGGTACTACACCATTTTGGCGTCCCCCACAGCATCATCACTGATAACGGCACGAATTTCATGGCCGACGAGGTTAAACTCTGGTGCAAAAACATGGTCATCAAGCTCGACTACGCTTCAGTCTATCACCCTCAAACTAACGGTCAAGTCGAACGAGCAAATGGTCTAATCATGAGCGGCATTAAACCCAGATTAGTGCGGTCCCTCCGTACTCTTGGGGATGCGGACCACGCCAAACCGCACTACAGGATTCACACCATTTTTATGGTATACGGCGCAGAGGCAGTTTTGCCCTGCAATATAATTCATGACTCACCTCGCGTGCGCATGTACGAAGAAAGGGAAGCCGAGTTGGATCGGCAAAACAGTTTGGACGCCTTAGAGGAGGAGCGCGACGTGGCAAAATCCCGTTCCGCATTCTATCAGCAGCAGGCTCAAAGATATCAAAGCAGAGAAGTACGGGCCAAAACTTACAATGTTGGCGAGCTAGTTCTACGCCTGCCGGACAAGAAAAAGGACAAACTTAAGCCCAAATGGGAAGGTCCCTTCATCATCGACCAAGTCCTTACCGGCGGTGCATACCGTCTACGCAACGCATCTAACAACCGACTCGAGTCGAACCCATGGAACGCAGCCCGTCTCCGAAGATTCTACGCCTAGTGCCGGACTCAGAGTTCGTCTCCTTCCTCCGTCCACCTTTCATATTTTTTCGCTGTCTTTTGTTTCCCTCCTTTTTCCTCCCTCTTTCAGTAAAAGCCTTTGAAGGCTGATCTGCGCATTGTTCGCACACACTTGATGTGCTACACGCACTCGTTATACCTGGGGGCTTCTTTAACAGAAGCTTATTTATATGGGCTTCATGCCCAACACATGTGTCATACTTCCGCATGTACCTTTTACTCACCATTATATGCATCGATATGACTTAACTTTTGGCCAAGCTGGATTGCCTGGCTCCTGTGCTTACCCCTACGTTCCCGATTGTTCGGCTAGGAGGTAAAGGGAGCACCTCTGTGATTGTTACTGCCGGGTCAGCCGGATGTGTACCTCAGACTGGGTGAAGCCGAAGGCTAGCGTTCTTAAGGGAATATTTGGTCGGTGACTTGAAAGATGATTTATTACTTATTTATTTATCTGCCCCCAGATGCTTTTTCTGCTCTTTTCGTAGTCCGGGCATGCACTTTAGGGCATGCCTCCTAGGGAAAGGAACCCCTAACGGAACTATTCTCCCTGGAAGATGTTTCTTACTAACCATGTAATATAACATAGCTAGTTGGGCACTTGTCTGATAAAGCACTTATGACCCCTATGCCTAGTCTCCATGCATGCCCCGGTTTTTGTATAACCGTGAGGGTATTCGGACACACTCCGGACTGTTGGGTCCCGAGGTTGAAGCGAAAAGGTCCGCAAAGACAAACAATCTACAATCCGACTAGAAGGCATTTTACATGTCATTTTAAATTACATCGTCAAACTGACTGATTGTACTCCTCTTCAATCCCATCTAACAGGCTGTCTAGTTTACAGTCCCATTGGGAATATTTCGTGGCCAACTCTACTTGGCCGTACATCAGGCTCACAGGGATCTCCTTCCCATCGGGCCCCACAGGTCCGACCTCGGCCATGTGGTTTGGATCAGCCTTCGTGTACCGCGTCTTCACCATGGCCCAGGCCTCCCTGGCGCCTTGACGGCAGGCCGATATCTTCCACAGACGGAAGCGCTGCCGTACTCCCTGAAGCTTCTCAGCAAGCCCTCCAAGACCCTCGGGTAGGGAGACGGAAGGCCATAAGGCCTGAACGACGCTGCTCATCGCCTGCCGGACATGTTCGTGCAGTTGCAGTAGCTTGGGAAGAAGGTCACCCATGGAACCACACATTTCCTCCACCGGATGACCCGTGAGCACACCTACAGACACATTTCTGTCAATCGACTTCCTCGCCGAACTCTTCTTTTCAAAAGAGTTTGCTCAAGCACTTACTGTAAATGCCGCGATGAAGCCGCCGATCTCCTTTACGGAGTTAGACAGCTGGACCCGAACATCTTTTAGTTCTTCGCCCAGCTGGGTGTTGGCATCTTGGAGTTTGTTCTTCTCCTGCTGCACCCTCATAAGCACCTTCTCGCCGGCCTTCAGCTGGCGCAGCAGATGTTGCTTATCCGGATCTAGTCCGGCACCCTCTGCAATATTATTGTCAGACTAAACGCACACGCCGCACTTCATAAACTACTTATCTTTTCGAAATATGTATTACTAGAGGGGGTCTTTGTGGCTCCCCCGGCGGCGGCTAGTGCGGCCTCAAGTTGGGCCTTGCATTCTTGAAGCTCCTGGGACAAGTGGGTATTCTTCTCCGTAAGATCCTGCATAACAAATGATCCTTAAATCAGTTAGTTTAACTATTTTAAGTCTCGGGGGCTACTGGCATATATAACTATTAAAATTCCTCACCTGTATGTCTTTCACATACTGCTCCGTAGCTCTGGTTAAACCATCTTGAGCAGCATGGAGGTGCGCGTCTCCCGCATTAAAGGCATTCAATGCCTCTGGGGAGAAACACGCGTCACGAAGAACTGTCCGACGACGCATGTGATTCATGGCGCTTTCCACCTCAGACCTGGTGGCGGACAACTATCGGCATCCTCCGTTGGAGGAGCATCCAGCTCGCGCCTTGCGCTCGCCTCCTCCTCCGGACCAGGTGTTGGAGCCTGGCTGGCGGAGGCTTGGTTGGCAACCTCTCCGGGAATAGTCCGGCGAGCGCTCTTTCTCCTGGAAGGATCATGAGCATTAATATACCTCCCAGGAGTGTTTCCCTTAAATACAATGGTGCGCCATACCTTTGCGGCGACGTTTCGATTCGCGCCGCACTCCTCTTCCGCCTGGTGGGCCGCACTGACCCTGGTTGGTCAGTCGCCGCGGGCTCGGCTTCCCGCCGTAAAGGCACCTCCTGCAAAGCACCGTTGGTACACGGTGGTCAGAAATAAGCACTAAAAGAGTAATGGTGTTAGGACTTCAGTCGTACTCACCTGGGAAGCCGGAGATAAACCGGGGTAGTCAGCCGTAATGGCGACTAGAGCATTGTCTATGCTGAGTTGGTGGAACACCCCGTCAATCAGTTCCACCATTATGTCCGGATCCTCTCCGGAGGTCGGATCAAGGGATCTTCCCGGATCCTCGGGTTGTGGAGTCGGGCTTTGTATGGCCTCCACATCCCGGCGCAGTTCCTACGTCGAAATCATAAAGTAAGACACTTAACTTTAAAAGCACGGATCGGATATATAAACGTCCGCTTACCCAGCTCCGAGGGTTATTCATGGAGAATCCATTCATTGGACTCGTGCGGAGGAAGTCCTCCTTCTCCCCCTTGTACAAGCCGGACATGATCTTCACCAGATCGGCGGCCGATCCCGGCCCCTTGCGGCCATGACGGGTGGCGTCATTCTCCCCGTTGAAATCCCACATGGGGTGGCCCCTATATTGGAGCGGCTGCACCCCTCGCATAATGCATGTGGCCATGACTCCAATCATGGTCAGTCCGGAATGGGCCAGTAACCTTATCCGGCCCATCAGATATTGGATGCTCCAATCATCTTCTCGTTGAGGGCTCCGCGGGCGCCAACTCAGGCGTTTCTTCAGACGAGCGTTGCTAAACTCCGGGAGGCCGATCAAAACTGGATCCGGCAGCGGGGCGTCTTCCATATAGAACCACTCCGAAGGCCAGTCTTCGGACGCCTTCTTCGGGGTTCCGGATAGATATCTGGTCCCGGCGATGCGCCATATTTCGGCTCCGCCCGCTTGATATATCGACCCCTCATGAGAATGGGGTACGAGGCAAAACAATCTCTTCCACAACACAAAATGGGGCTCGATGCCCAAGAACAGCTCGCAAAGAGCTACAAAGCCCGCGATGTGCAAGATGGAGGTAGGTGTGAGGTGGTGAAGTTGGAGTCCATAGAACTCTAGGAGCCCCCGGAGAAACGGATGTATGGGAAATCCGAGTCCCCTTATTAGGTAGGGGACGAAGCATACCCGCTCTCCTTTGGAGGGATTGGGAACGCTCTCCGCCTGCTTCCCACCCTTGTAGGTGGCCAGTCCGGCTCGAACCGGAACCATAAAGGCTGGGGGAAGGTATCCCTCTGCTTGGAGCGTCACTAACTTGCTATGCGGGACTGAACATCTCCTCCAATCTCCTGGCTGAGGACTGGGAGCGTGAGAGGAGGAGCCGCGTCGACTGTCCATGTTGGAGTGGATTTTTGTCAGATGCGCTTCAATGAGTACTTGCGGAAGGAGGATGGTGTGATTCGGATCTGGATCCTCGCCTCTCTTATAGGCAGCTTATTCGTGCAGCTAGGGGGTAAAACGTAATAATACCCTAGCTTTTCGCATTCATACGACACGTGGAAGAGGGCCATTACTGGACGTGGAAGCCAAGGAGCGCAACATTTGTAAGGAAATCGGACACTATTCGGCAAACACATGGAATATGGAGGAGAACCCGCCTTGCAAACGCCGAAGACAATATACGCGCCGGACTCGTCGTCATTGAAGCCTGGTTCGGGGGCTACTGAGGGAGTCCTGGACTAGGGGGTGTCCGGATAGCCGAACTATCATCATCGGCCGGACTCCAAGACTATGAAGATACAAGATTGAAGACTTCGTCCCGTGTCCGGATGGGACTTTCCTTGGCGTGGAAGGCAAGCTTGGCGATACGGATATGTAGATCTCCTACCATTGTAACCGACTCTGTGTAACCCTAGCCCTCTCCAGTGTCTATATAAACCGGATGGCTTTAGTCCATAGGACGAACAACAATCATACCATAGGCTAGCTTCTAGGGTTAGCCTCCTTGATCTCGTGGTAGATCTACTCTTGTAATACCCACATCATCAATATCAATCAAGCAGGACGTAGGGTTTTACCTCCATCAAGAGGGCCTGAACCTGGGAAAAACATCGTGTCCCTTGTCTCCTGTTACCATCCGCCTAGACGCAAAGTTCGGTACCCCCTACCCGAGATCCGCCGGTTTTGACACCGACACTTGCATTGACATAACCCTTTATGACGAACCCTTTATCACCTCCATAACCGAGAAACATTTCCTTAGTCCTCTTTAGGTACCTAAGGATAATTTTGCCCGCTGTCCAGTGATCCACTCCTGGATCACTATTGTACCCCCTTGTTAAACTCATAGCAAGGCACACAACTGGTCTGGTACACAACATGGCATACTTTATAGAACCTATGGCTGAGGCATAGGGAATGACTTTCATTCTCTCTCTCTATCTTCTGCCATGGTCGAGCTTTGAGTCTTACACAACTTTACACCTTGTAATACAGGCAAGAACTCCTTCTTTGACTGGTCCATTTTTAACTCTTTCAAAATCTTGTTAAGGTATGTACTCATTCAAAGTCTTATCAAGCGTCTTGATCTATCTCTATAGATCTTAATGCCCAATATGTAAGCAACTTCACCAAGGTCTTTAATTGAAAAATTATTATTCAAGTATCCTTTTATGCTATCTAGAAATTCTATATCATTTCCAATCAACAATATGTCATCCACATATAATAATATCAGAAATGCTACAGAGCTCCCACTCACTTTCTTGTAAATACGGGCTTCACCGTAAGTCTGTATAAAACCATATGCTTTGATCACCTCATCAAAGCATATATTCCAACTCTGAGATGCTTGCACCAGTTCATAGATGGACCGGGGAGCTTACACACCTTGTCAGCACCTTTAGGACCGACAAAACCTTCTGGTTGCATCATATACAACTCTTCTTAGAGATATCCATTTAAGGAATGCAGTTTTGAGATCCATTTGCCAGATTTCATAAAATATGGCGATTGCTAACATGATTCAGACAAACTTTAAGCATCGCTACGGTTGAGAAAGTCTCACTGTAGTCAACCCCTTGAACTTGTCGAAAACCTTTTGCGACAAGTCGAGCTTTGTAGATAGTAACATTACCATTAGTGTCAGTCTTCTTCTTGAAGATCCATTTATTCTCTATGGATTGCCGATCATCGGAAAAGTCCACCAAAGTCCACACTTTGTTCTCATACATGGATCTTATCTCAGATTTCATGGCCTCAAGCCATTTATTGGAATCTGGGCTCATCATAGCTTCTTCATAGTTGTAGGTTCGCCATGGCCTAGTAACATGACTTCCAGAATAGGATTACCGTACTACTTTGGTGTGGATTATGTTCTGGTTGACCTACGAGATTTAGTAGTAGCTTGATCTGAAGTTTCATGATCATCATCCTTAGCTTCCTCTAGTTGGTGTAGGCATCACGGGAACAATTTTCTTTGACGTACTACTTTCCAATTCGAGAGAAGGTACATTTACCTCATCAAGTTCTACTTTCCTCCCACTCACTTCTTTCGAGAGAAACTCCTTCTCTAAAAATGACCCATTCTCAGCAACAAAGATCTTGCCTTTGGATCTGTGATGGAAGGTGTACCCAATTGTTTCCTTAAGGTATCCTATGAAGATGCACTTCTCCGATTTGGGTTCAAACTTATTAGGCTGAAGCCTTTTGACATAAGTGTCGCAACCCCAATTTTTAAGAAACGACAGCTTAGGTTTCTTGCCAAACCACAGTTCATACGGTGTCGTCTCAATGGATTTAGACGGTGCCCTATTTAACATGAATGCAGTGGTCTCTAATGCATAACCCCAAAACGATAGTGGTAAATTGGTAAGAGACATCATAGATCACACCATATCAAATAAAGTACGGTTACGACGTTAGGACACACCATTACATTGTGGTGTTCTAGGTGGTGCGAGTTGTGAAACTATTCCACATTGTTTTAAATGAAGTCCAAACTCGTAACTCAAATATTCGCTTCCGCAATCAGATTGTAGAAACTTTTTTTCTTGTTACGATGATTCTCCACTTCTTTCTGAAATTCTTTGAACTTTTCAAATGTTTCAGACTTGTGTTTCATTAAGTAGATATACCCATATCTGCTCAAATCATCTGTGAAGGTTAGAAAATAATGATACCCGCCGCGTGCCTCAACACTCATCGGACTGCATACATAGATATGTATTATTTCCAATAAGTCATTTGCTCGCTCCATTGTTCCGGAGAACGGAGTTTTAGTCATCTTGCCCATGAGGCATGGTTCCCAAGTATCAAATGATTCATAATCAAGTGATTCCAAAACCCATCAGCATGAAGTTTCTTCATGCGCTTTACACCAATATGACCTAAATGGTAGTGCCACAAGTATGTTGCACTATCATTATCAACTTTGCATCTTTTGGCATCAATATTATAAATATGTGTATCACGAGATTCAATAAACCATTAACATTTGGTGTATGACCATAAAAGGTTTTATTCATATAAACAGAATAACAATTATTCTCTGTCTTAAATGAATAACCATATTGCAATAAACATGATCCTATCTTCACTGGTACGCATCGGTGCTATACACATGGTTTTTAACCCCTTTCCGCGATGATATTTAGAACCTTCGCCAAGTGAGTGTGGGCGATAGGGGGTCCTTCCCACACGACCCAGAAACCGTCGGGGATAGGCCCTCCTGGCACATAGGCTGGGGCAAAATAAACTCGTGTGCAATCGGGCGAGGCATCCAAACCCAATCGTTTTCGTTCGCATGTACATCCCACACGGTGAATCCCAGAAAACATTTTCGTTCGTATGTATATGACACATAGTCAATCCAAGGAATACGTTCCCGTTCTTATGTACATCCCACACAGTCAATCTAGTGAAAACGTTTCCATTTGTATGTACATCACACATAGTCAATCCAGGGAAAACGTTTCCGTTCATATGTACACCCCACATAGTCAATCCAGGGAAAACGTTTCCATTCGTATGTACATCCCACGCAGGTTTGTGTATAGGCTCGTGTGTGATAGGTGTAACTATCACACACGCTCTGCCTTGGTTAACCGTTTGCTTTTATCAACTACATCACACACGATTTGATGAAGAAAACTGTGTGGCATTGGGCTATCCATCACAAGCGCTTTTACTGCTAGAACCGTTCGCAAAGTTTCATGACCCATTTAGAAGGTTAATTAGTTTACAATTAATAATTCCAGTATTACGCAAATTCACATTTCATATCGAACATTTGTTTGCCAATTTCATATCAGGCACATAGATATATTTTAACATAACAGTACGATAGCTACCTAAAAACATCACAGTACAGCATATAGCTAGTTCAACTTCATAAGAACAATACTAGAACAATATATTAATTTCCCTAATTGAGATCATCCAGGCTCGTCTTATCCACCTCTGCTTTCAGTTCAGTAAAAACCTGTTTTGCACTGGCCAACTGGGAAAGTGCCTCCTCCTTCGCCAACACCATCTTAGCAAAGTCTGATTTAAAAAATCTGAGCTCATTCTCCACCTTCCTCTTTTTATCCCGCATCTTCAAATATTCTTCAGTGTTGACAACACTTTCTCTAAGCCTACCTCTATTCTCTTCCTCATACATGCTCCAAAGCTTTGCTAGGCACATCTTCAAAGACTGTGGCCACTCTTGATCAACCCACTCCAAGTAAGAACAGTTACATTCATCCTATAATATTTAAAACTAGACCAATAACAACTGTAGGAAAAATGGGTTTATAGCAACATAGAAAATCACTAATACTTATTTTGAAAAACTGAAGAAACAGGTTTATAGCAACATAGAAAAATCACCAAATAATTAATTGCTACTCAAACAACAACCAAATTCTAAAACATCATAAGCTATAATTAACTACAACAACGCTACACTACAAAAAAATACACTTCCGTGATGATACGTGTTTGTCACAGTAGGTCACATTTTTTGTCATGCATGTACATCCATGACGATTTTATGACATAATCAAGATAGTCATATCTGTGCTGTCATAGAAGTGTTCCATGACATTACCAAAATTATCATCATGGAAGTGTCCACTTCCATGACGATAAATCACACGTCACAGAAGTGCTTTCATCAAGGGTGACCGACATGTGGAATCCATCGTAACATAACGCCGTTAAGCTATCGGGTCTGGTTTTGGATCCGATAACCCGTTAATAGCCCCGACCAATGGCGATTTCCCATGTGTAGAATCATCATTGGCTTGAGGAAACACGTGTCGGCTCACCGTTGGGACAAATAGCGTCATTTGGGCCGTCCAATATGATTCCAGCCCGTTTTAACTTCCGGCCCATGTTTGACCCATGACGTCTTTTGGCCCATATGAGGCCCTTTGTAACTCTTGGCCCATTAACGGCCCGTGGTGAAACTGGCCCATAATGAATAGTGTATCACTTTATACGCATTAACGGCCCATTATTCCATTGGACCATTTCCAACCCATGTTATCTTTCGGCCTTCTCAGGGCCCATTTATTCTTGGGCTCATTTCTAGCATTCGGTTACTTACGGCCCGTTACTGTCATTTTCTACTTGTGGGCCAAATTCAGCCCGTAGTTACAGTCGGCCCGTTTGTGGCCCTTTAATACGTTGGGCCATTTTCATGTCAAAAAAACCCATTGGGCTGTTGATACGGGGCTAACCCGGTGTAGGCCGATCTTTCACGTTTGGAGTGGGATCCCTCGAAGAACACGATGAACACAGGGAAGAACGGGGAGAAATCACAAGGGGAAACACTCAAGAACAAGTCCAAATCACACATCCACTAGACAATCAAACACACAAGATCACAAGGTACATGAACAACAAAGAGAAAGATACAAGGTAGAGTTCATCCCAAATCCTATGAAGGAGATGAGGGCTTGAATCCTAGAAGGATCTTCCCAAGAAGGGGGTATTGAATCCCGCGGGATCTTCTCACATGGAGGTCTTGAACTCCATGGGAGTGGTAGTCTCTCTCTCTCAAGAGTAGAGGTAGGAGCAAAGCTCACCTAAGAATGAGCTATCATATTTTCTAACCCTAACTAGGAGGAGGGGGAGGAGTATATATAGTCTTAGCCACGAAGGGGTAAGTGGGGAAGGGATACATGGGCCTTTGGCCCGACTCTGCGCGCAGGCAGGCGCCAGATGTCTCGGCTGGGGGCCGGATGTCCGGGCGTTCGCGGGAGGCTGGATGTCCGGGGCATGGGCCGGATGTCCGGGCTGGTGAGGTCGGCCTCGGTGCTCTCTGGATAGGGGCGCCGGATTTCCGGGGGAAAGCGCCAGATGTCCGGTGGTTGCCGAGACGCCGGATGTCCGGGCACACGGGCCGGATGTCCGGCCGCTGATGCTTTGGCCTTTTGTTGGTGCAGTTCGTGGGCGACTGCACAGGCGCCGGATGTCCGGCCACTGTAGCTTCAGCAGCTCCATCTTCTTCCGTCATCGCTTCCAGGCTTCCCTCACGGATGGTGTAGTTGTTCCTTGGCGCTTGCACTCCTCCTAGACATCCGTGAAGCTCTGACAATACCTATGCATGCACACGGGAGAAGTGTCAAGTAGTATACCATCCTCGAAGGGGTCAAGTGAACACGTGTAAAGGAGAAGATTCACCTTTATGTATGAGAAGTAGAGGTCGCACGTGTCACTTGCCAAACAGACTCTTGACATGGTGATGACCGTAGGATGCTCCGCATCATCCCCTCCCCCTTGGAAAAGATCCAACCTCAGATCGAAAACCAAATCACCATGGGAAAGAGATGGCGGTGCCGTGTCGAAGTGGTCGGTCACCAAGCACTCATCATCTTGAAACTCGAAATGGGCACTCTCCAATGTCGCACCATCTAGTGATTCCTTCAAAATAAGCAAGAACAACAAACACTTGGAAAAACAAATGTGGTTAGCGTTAGTGCAAAACCAAGCATTCAAGAGGTGATTCACCAAACAAGTGTCGTCATCAAGCATAGCATCGGGTGTGACAAAGGATTGTGACATGGCATGTAAGCATATCAATTGAGCACAAGCAAAGATATCATGGGGACAAGGATGCAAATGTGAGGTAGAGATGCAAGTATGTGTGACAAGATAATAAGCATCTACCTCGAGGTCATAGCAAACACTCACAAATTGCTCAATGAAAGGTCTATGGTAGGCATAAGAATCATTCACAACACCAAATAAAATGAAGTGTCTAAACACATGGGTCAAGTGCAAGACAATCCAAGCATAATGTGCATAGGGTGTAGTGAATATAGTGTGGCACTCAACACAATAGAAAGAGTAATTGTTCATCATGTGTGAGGCAATCAAGTCAAGCATGTGGCAAGCAATGGGACATGGCATATGTGAAGAAATGATCTTGGTGCAACCAACCATATGATAGTAGCAAGTAGTCCAAGAATTGGATGCAACACACAAGGTGTATATGTCATGAGGCATGGAAATGTGAAAATGACAAGTCGAAGCAAGATCTCTAACATGTGCGCAATCAAGTGGTCTAAGATGACCAACAAGTCTCATGGTGCAAGCAACACAAGTAGTATGATCCACAATATCCAAGCTCAAGAAGGATGTCACCTTGAAAGCGTGTCCTTGTGCATTCTTCACAATGCCGAAGTTGTAGGAAATGTGGTGTAGAAGCGAGTCGTGGTAGAATATATGAGGCTCGCTCTCAATAGCTCGAATGGTCAACTTACATGAAGTGGAAGTCGACACAAAGTCCAAGTATCCTACACATGCACACAACAAAACAAAGAACGTATGCGCATGGTAGATAAACACATCATCCATCATGATGGTTCTCATCTTTTGCACATAACCATTAGAAGCACAAGTGCATGAATAATATGATGCAACAATGGCTAAATTCATGGCACTAAGTATATGGTGCAAAGAAGTAAGACAAGCATGCTTCACAAGAATTATGTCAAAATCTCCAAATATATGCGAGAATGCTATGGGGGCATTCTCATGATCAAGAAGAGAATCATTGTTGCACTCAATACATGGCAAATCATCTAGGATGAGAGAGGCAACACATAGAGGTATATGACAAGAAGCAATATGAATCATGTGCAAAGCATATAGATGGTTGTCATCAACCGCATGAAATGAGCAAGTATGAATCATGGGTGATGCAAAACAAGCAAGCATATCAATCATGTCGTGCAAACTAGTGGAGCGAAGATGCAACACACTAGAGGAAATCATGGCAATCATGTCATGTGAACAAATAATGGGCATAGGGAATGCACATGACCTATCGCAAGCACGAACACAAAGCAAGATGAAAGTATCATCATAGGAATGGTGCACAAAAGGAACATGGCAAGAACAAGCAATATCTCCACCAAGCTTGCAAATACACATACAAGTAATAGAATCAATCATCATGTGTAATGCAAAGCATGGGTCACAAATGCATGTCAAAGGCATAGGAATGAGCATATCATGCAAAGTGAACATGGCAAGATGGTCATATAATATGTAATGGACAACAACCCATAGCCAAGTGAGGGCCATTTAGAAGAAATGCGTGAAGTCTTTGCGCGAAGAGAGTGGTGGGAAAAACAATCCATGAGCTCCCAAATCATCGTTGCTCTCTAGAGCTCGTTTTGTCAACTCGTGGGATTGCGAGGTTGACAAGTATTCATGGGTACCTACACAAAAGATACACAAACCAAAGAAATTGTGCGCGTGGTAAATGTACACATCATCCATCATGATGTGTATGTGCACATTAGAGTTAGCACAAGATAAGCATCGCTCAAAGAAATTTGATGCATGGTATATGAACATGTCATCCATCATGAAAGAATAGTTATTGTGTATGACACGATGGGGACACAAATTGAGAATGCAAGTATATGGCGCATCAATAGCATGTTCATTCAAGGGAAGCATAGGGTGCACATAATTATTGGGATCATGCAATGGATGGGATGGATCAAAATCTCCTAACATGTATGAGGAAACTATGGGGGTTTCCTCATGAGCAATATCAGAAACATCATATGGAGAAAATGGACAACATCCAAAACAATGCATATCCGAAGCTAGGTGGGCATGGCATGGCATGGCATATGAGATAAATTATGCAAAGGGAGCATATCAATATCATCACAACAAAAATAAATGCCAATAACCATGGGCTTGTCATCTATGCCATAAGTGCAAATTGGGTTTATTTTAATGGCATATGCATAGTCACTATGAAGAGATTGCAAATGTGACATATGATTGATCTCATGCATAGCATATGACAAGTCAAGCGGATTAGCAAACATGATGTGACCTAAAGAGTTGTCACAAGAAATCCTATGTAACATGGCATCACTACTAATAGACTCTAGATGAGAATCACCATATTCATCATAAATGGGCAAATCATCACATGGGGAAATCATACTAGAATGAAGCAAGGTACTAGGTGGATCAACATCATGCAAGCAATCAATGTCAAGAATGTCCACTAGTGGGACTAGAGCATCACCTTCACCTATGTTACCTTTTCCATTCCACTCAAGTGGTGTAGGTGAGGTGGGAAAGACCAAATGGTGGTCATCATCATCAGCTTGATGGAACCATGTGGGGGGTGCATCATATTCCACCATGGCCATCGTCTTGTCCAAAGGAAGGACGAAGTCGTCGAGTATCGGCGCATCATCATAAATGGGACCTAGCACCAAATGAGAAGACACAATAGAGGTAGAGGTCAAGTTGTTAGAAATGCAAATGGCCTCACGAGACCTATAAACTATCACACTCTCTCTATGTGGTGGTTCGCTCACTCCCTCAAAATAGGTGCACTCAAAGTCGCATATGGTGGAGTCACTCATCTCACTCACGTGTTGGGGGTTGTGGCTCTCCTCACATGGGAAGTGGGGCAACTCGTCATATATGGGGCTAGTGGTGAAGTCACTCTCACTCTCAATATGGTGGTAAAAGTCACTCAAGTCATCATACATCGCCGTGGTCGAAGGGAAAATCCCATGCTCAACCATCTCGTCATTGTCGCCATGGATGAAGTCCGAAGATGGCACATCATCACTCTCCTCCATGACCGAAGGGAAAATCCCATGCTCGATCATCTCATCATCGTCGCCGTGGATGAAGGCCGAAGATGGCACATCATCACTCTCGCCTCCAAAGATGCAAGCATCATCCTTGCTTGCCACCTTGTCGCTCGCCTCCAAAGCTTGGTCCTTGAGGGTCTCCGTAGTCGTACTCATCGCCGCACCGTCTTGAAAAAGAGTCATGGTAGACTCGGCACCATCAATGCCACAAAGAGGGATAGCAGTGAAGTCGAACTTGGGAGCATCGTCTTGGAGCTCGTCGGGCTTGGACATCTTGGTGGTACTATACTCATGCTCGTTCTCATGGAGCTTGGTCGCCGCGAAGTTTGCTTGGGGTGGAGAAGCCTTGGCCTTCATGAGTTCTTGTTCCGCCTTGAGAGCACCAATGTAGTTGTCATCGAGGGACTCATAGTTCTCGAGGAAGATTTTCTTGGAGATGTCATTGTTCAATCCCATCATGAAGTGGAACTTCATACAAATGGGGTCGTCCACGCCGGCTTGTTGCAAGGCATTCTTCATCTCCTTGAAGTACACGTTGATGGACTTGGGTCCTTGAATGGTGTTCTCCAATTGGCGTTGAAGTTGTTCCGTGTAGGTTGGAGGCACGAACTCTCGCCGCAAAGCTCTCTTCGTCTTGGGCCAACTCATCTCATAGCTCTCCAAAGGTGTGTGAAGCCACCATGCCGATGCGTAGTCGTGGAAGTTTCTTGTGGCGCACTTCACTTGATCTTCGGGACGAACTTGATGTAGCTTGAGGTAGTCGTCCATCAAACGCTCCCACTCGAGGTACTCCTCAGGTTCTTGAGTTCCATAGAAAGGAATCGCGTGGTCGATGTCGACGTCATAGTAGCTCATGGAAGTCGCGGACTTGAGCTTGGGGAGCTTCTCTTGAGCGTAGTCTTGAGGTGCTTGTTGGCGAAGATGCCGTATGTCCGTAGGCGAAGATGCCTTGAATTCGCTTGGCGAAGATGCCAAGGGAGATGGTGAAGTCGTTGAGCGGTTGTTGGTGTTGAGCTCTTGACCTTCACGTTCTTGTCGGTGATGGTGTCGATGCCGATGTGATCTTGCCGGAGATGGTCGCTCGGAAGGATGTCCTCTTGAGCATCTTCCCGAAGATGAGGAAGATCGCTTGTAGGACTTGATGAGGGCTTTGATCTCCTCCATTTTAGCTTGCATCTTGGCGTCGTAGTTGTTTTTTGTGGCATCGAACTCGTTGTTGTTGTTGTGGACTGAAGGTGAAATGCCTTGCCTATCCATCACAAGACTCGAGTAGAGGTGAGTAGGAAATGAGATAAACAATACCAAGTTACCTTATCCCAAAGTTGAGGATGTATCCCGTTTCACTCAATGTGAAATGAAAGAATAGTGGAATTGGTACCGGACTTGTTCACTCACACCTATCAAGTAAAGCTTATGGTAGAGCTCGGTGAGGATAGTGGCACAAAAATTTGATGCAAAATGTTAGCAAGAGTCAATAATGTTGAAAGAGATTCACAAATTCGCAAGCGGAACAAGTAGACCAATAGCAATATGTGGCACACGGAAATACACACACGAATAGATAAATGGGGTCGTGCAACCAAGGAATGAGCACAAAATGTGGAATCCACGGAAAACACTCGTGTTGCACAACTCAAGAGAGACACTAGCACGATTGCTCAATAGGCGGATACGACACTTGTGCACAACCTATAAGATGCAAAATGGATAAACTCTCTATCCCAAGTATGCTATGTATGTATGGTTCCCGGTGTTTCTCACACAATGATACAAGATGATCAAGTATGATACCATATGATATATTTTGATGCTATGGCTATTGCTTACAAGCTCTTTGCTCTCTTTCTTTTGCTTAAAAGCTTTTTTTCTTTTTCTTTTTGTATGGACACTTTGCACAATGCACAAACCAAGATAGTAATTGTGTATATGCGGGAACAAACTTGTGACACAAGATATGATATGATGATACCAAATGATATGGTATGTATGCAATGGGAAGTATGATCACTAATGTGCACAAGTAACGTTGCCGGCAATACTCAAATGACTAGTCTCGATAAGTAAGTAACACAAAATGGGTTAGGGGTTAACAATGCAATTGCAAGGGAATATACAATGGTGTCGTCAAGGTTACCGTCCTTTGCGATGATGAGTGACGGTGTTCTTGATGTAGATACCAAGATGATGGAGACTCGTCCCTAAGTAGCCAAAACACCTTAGGAAACGGAAAAACCACGAACTCAAAATCTCCAAAGGCAAATGTCAAATGGTGGTTGCGGAGAGCGGTGGTGGTTTGCACTTGGCAATGCGGAAGTGGAATGATGAGCTATACACGTGTCGGAGTTGAAGTTGCCATCCCTAAGTAGTTGAAACACCTTAGGAGACACAAGCCACAACTCAAACAAAATTGGGTTAATTTGGGGTGGAAATGTATGGTGGGCAAGGTTATGCGGAAATGGTGGTGGTGGTTGATGAAGAAGTAATCGTCCCTAAGTAGATGAAACACCTTAGGAGACTTGAATCACTACTCAAGCAACCACTAATGCTATGGCAAGCTAAATGGGTTAGGTTGCGGAAGTCGGTGGTGGTAATGCGGATGATATGGTGGAGGGCCTAGGCAAACTTGCCAAATTTTGGAAAATTTGATGGAGTCAAATGGTGTTGGTGGTATTTTTGTGGGAAGGGGGATGTCAAGAGCTTCAAAACGAGCTAAAGAACGCGGAAATCAGAGTTCGGATGAATTAGTTATGGCCGAAACGGTGAAACACGGAAGGCTGAAATGCCAGGGACCGGATATCCGGGGGTAGGGGCCGGATTTCCGGGGGTGTATGTCCAGAACCGTGCAGATTTGGTGCTCCAGGGCCCGGATGTCCGGCTTGGGGCCTGGATGTCCAGCCGGATGGGCCAGATGTCCGGCCTGAGGCCCGGATGTCCGGCCCGACGATTCCAGATCTCGTTTGGGGCGGAAATTTTCGAATTGGGGGCGGAAATTGATGATTTCGGGGGCAAAATTTGATGGATTTCGTGGATGGAAGGTGGGGAAACTTGGGGAAAATCTAGATCCACTCGAAACCAAGCAAATCCATGGATCAAAATCAACAAAACATCATCAAACCAACAAATCACAAAAAAAAATTGGGGCTATTTTTGGTGGGGATTTTCGGATTTAGGACGAAATCAAGCAAAAGAAGGCTAGAAAATGGTGGGAGGGACTCCAAATACGTGATAAACGTGGCTCATGATACCATATGATACGGGGCTAACCCGGTGTAGGCCGATCTTTCACGTTTGGAGTGGGATCCCTCGAAGAACATGATGAACACGAGGAAAAACGGGGAGAAATCACAAGGGGAAACACTCAAGAACAAGTCCAAATCACACATCCACTAGACAATCAAACACACAAGATCACAAGGTACATGAACAAAGAGAAAGATACAAGGTAGAGTTCATCCCAAATCCTATGAAGGAGATGAGGGCTTGAATCCTAGAAGGATCTTCCCACGAAGGGGGTATTGAATCCCGCGGGATCTTCTCACATGGAGGTCTTGAACTCCATGGGAGTGGTAGTCTCTCTCTCTCTCTCTCAAGAGTAGAGGTAGGATCAAAGCTCACCTAAGAATGAGCTATCATATTTGCTAACCCTAACTAGGAGGAGGGGGAGGAGTATATATAGTCTTAGCAACGAAGGGGTAAGTGGGGAAGGGATACATGGGCCTTTGGCCCGACTCTGCGCGCAGGCAGGCGCCGGATGTCCGGGCGTTCGCGGGAGGCTGGATGTCCGGGGCATGGGCCGGATGTCCGGGCTGGTGAGGTCGGCCTCAGTGCTCTCTGGATAAGGGCGCCGGATTTCCGGGGGAAAGCGCCAGATGTCCGGTGGTTGCCGAGATGCCGGATGTCCGGGCACACGGGCCGGATGTCCGGCCGCTGATGCTTTGGCCTTCTGTTGGTGCAGTTCGTGGGCGACTGCACAGGCGCGGATGTCCGGCCTCTGGCCCGGATGTCCGGCCACTGTAGCTTCGGCAGCTCCATTTTCTTCCGTTGTCACTTCCAGGCTTCCCTCGCGGACGGTGTAGTTGTTCCTTGGCGCTTGCACTCCTCCTCGACATCCATGAAGCTCTGACAATACCTATGCATGCACACGGGAGAAGTGTCAAGTAGTATACCATCCTCGAAGGGGTCAAGTGAACACGTGTAAAGGAGAAGATTCACCTTTATGTATGAGAAGTAGAGGTCGCACGTGTCACTTGCCAAATGGACTCTTGACATGGTGATGACCATAGGATGCTCCGCATCAGCTGTTTTCATAGAGTTATCAAATACGGCCTATTAACGGCCCGTTATGGTCCACGAATAGTATGGCCCATGATTGGCGAAATGATGTTACGCCTCGTAGAAGGCCCATGGATCGTACGCCCTGTAAAAGGCCCATGGATCATACGACCCATAGAAGGCCCATGGATCGTACGACCCATAGAAGGCCCATGGATCCTACGGCCCGTAGAAGGCCCATGGATCCTACGGCCTGTAGAACGCCCATGGATCATACGGCCCGTAGAAGGCCCATAGATCGTACGACCCATAGACGGCCCATGGATCATACAGCCTGTAGAAGGCCCATGGATCCTATGGCCCGTATAGAAGGCCAATGGATCCTACGGGCCGTAGAAGGCCCATGGATCATACGGCCCGCAGGAGGCCCATGGTTACAACAGTCCGTGTGTTGCCATGATTATTTTGGCCTAGTTTCCAAAAATAGGTTATTGTGGCCACTAGAAAAACACAGAAAAAGAACTGCAGTGACTACAAGCAAACAACTAAACAAGACAATAAGGAAATAAATAAGCAAGCAATTAACACTAGCCTATTACCGCTATTACACATATTACATCCACTAGGCATCAAAGTTCGCCACCAGTGCAAATATAGGGAACAAAGTAGCATATTACATACACTGGCTGTCAAAATTGGCCACCAGTGCAAATAAACATGGCAGCAAAACAAGAGCATAACTGAAACAACTTTAGAAGAGCTCAAGAAACGTTATCCTGGGTATCCACCATGCTGGCAATAAGCGTAGCAAGCTTATTAGCTTTGTCCTGTTTGGCGCTAAAATCCTCCAACGCTTGTTGTTGCACCAAAATGTATGCATTTGAATGCTCCAGGGACTTCCGCAGTCCTTCCGCTTCTTGTTGCAACACAGCTGATCGATGTCTTTTAGCTTGTAGCTGAGACTTAAGAAACCGAACTAATTCAGACAGTGAGTTTGAATAACTTGTGCAAGCGATAGTGGCCAGTAACTCGAACACTAAACCAAGATAGGACTTTGGGGTTGTCTCACTGTCTTCAAGATAGTCTTCCTTAGCTGTTTTATCAACTTTGTTGGGGACCAACAAGGATGTCTCACTATCCTGAACCTTATCTGCATTACTTCCTTTACCATTGCTTAATAAGGCACTCTTCCCCAATATTCTGTCAGCATTCTAAAAGAAGAAACAAGCAGACACATACCAGGTTTAGCATGTACTAGTATATGAAACTCATTTCGGTGAACCAGTTCATTAGTAAGGTGGACAAGATTAAACTACCAAGTCTTCTATTGCCAAGCACTAGTACATAATAAAAGCATCAAACAAACATATATCTGTTGGGAATCATAGTAATTTCAAAAAAATTCCTACGCACACGCAAGATCATGGTGATGCACAGCAACGAGAGGGGAGAGTGTGTCCACGTACCCTCGCAGACCAAAAGCGGAAGCGTTAGCACAACGCGGTTGATGTAGTCGTATGTCTTCATGGCCCGACCGATCAAGCACCAAAAGCACGTCACCTCCGAGTTCTTGCACACGTTCAACTCGATGATGTCCCTTGAACTCCGATCCAGCCGAGTGTCGAGGGAGAGTTCCGTCAGCACGACTGCATGGTGACGATGATTATGTTCTACCGACGCAGGGCTTCGCCTAAGCACCGCTACGATATTATCGAGGTGGACTATGGCGGAGGGGGGCACCGCACACGACTAAGGGATCCATGGGATCAATTGTTGTGTCTAGAGGTGCCCCCCTGCCCCTGTATATAAAGGAGCAAGGGGGAGGGGGCGCGCCAGGAGGAGTCCTCCCCCCACCAGGAGTAGGACTCCCCCCTTCCTTGTTGGAGTAGGAGAGGAGAGGGAAGGAGAGACAGGGGAAAATGAAAGGGCCCCCCCTCCTTGTCCAATTCGGACTTGGGGGGGTAGGGGCGTGCGGCTGCCCCTTGGCCGCTTCTCCTCTTCCACCACTTGGGCCCATGAGGCCCATTAACCTCCGGGGGGGGGGGTCCGGTAACCCCCGGTACTCCGGTATATATCCGATAACCCCCGAAACCATTCCGGTGTCCGAATATAGTCGTCCAATATATCAATCTTCATGTATCGACCATTTCGAGACTCCTCGTCATGTCCGTGATCTCATCCGGGACTCCGAACTATCTTCGGTACATCAAAATACATAAACTCATAATATAACCGTCATCTAACTTTAAGCGTGCGGACTCTACGGGTTCGAGAACAATGTAGACATGACCGAAACACGTTTTCGGTCAATAAACAATAGCGGAACCTGGATGCTCATATTGGCTGCCACATATTCTACGAAGATCTTTATTGGTCAAACCACATAACAACATACGTTGTTCCCTTTGTCATCGGTATGTTACTTGCCCGAGATTCGATTGTCGGTATCTCAATACCTAGTTCAATCTCGTTACCGGCAAGTCTATTTACTCGTTATGCAATGCATCATCCCGTAACTAACTCATTAGTCACATTGCTTGCAAGGCTTATAGTGATGTGCATTACCGAGAGGGCCCAGAGATACCTCTCCGACAATCGGAGTGACAAATCCTAATCTCGAAATATGCCAACCCAACAAGTACCTTCGGAGACACCTGTAGAGCACCTTTATAATCACCCAGTTACGTTGTGATGTTTGGTAGCACACAAAGTGTTCCTCCGGTAAACGGGAGTTGCATAATCTCATAGTCACAGGAACATGTATAATTCATGAAGAAAGCAGTAGCAACATACTAAACGATCAAGTGCTAAGCTAACGGAATGGGTCAAGTCAACCACATCATTCTCTCAATGATGTGATCCTGTTAATCAAATGACAACTCTTTTGTCCATGGCTAGGAAACATAACCATCTTTGACAAACGGGCTAGTCAAGTAGAGGCATACTAGTGACACTCAGTTTGTCTATGTATTCACACATGTATCATGTTTTCGGTTAATACAATTCTAGCATGAATAATAAACATTTATCATGATATAAGGAAATAAATAATAACTTTATTATTGCCTCTAGGGCATATTTCCTTCAGTCTCCCACTTGCACTAGAGTCAATAATCTAGATTACATAGTAATGATTCTAACACCCATGGAGCCTTGGTGCTGATCATGTTTTGCTTGTGGAAGAGGCTTAGTCAATGGGTCTGCAACATTCAGATCCGTATGTATCTTGCAAATCTCTATGTCTCCCACCTGGACTTGGTCCCAGATGGAATTGAAGCGTCTCTTGATGTGCTTGGTCTTCTTGTGATATCTGGATTCCTCTGTCAAGGCAATTGCACAAGTATTGTCACAGAAGATTTTCATTGGACTCGATGCACTAGGTATGACACCTAGATCGGATATGAACTCCTTCATCCAGACTCCTTCATTTGCTTGTTCTGAAGCAGCTATGTACTATGCTTCACATGTAGATCCCGCCACAACGCTTTGTTTAGAACTGCACCAACTGACAGCTCCACCGTTCAATATAAACACGTATCCGGTTTGCGATTTAGAATCGTCCGGATCAGTGTCAAAGCTCGCATAGACGTAACCATTTATGACTAGCTCTTTGTCACCTCCATAAACGGGAAACATATCCTTAGTCCTTTTCAGGTATTTCAGGATATTCTTGACCGCTGTCCAGTGATCCACTCCTGGATTACTTTGGTACCTCCCTGCTAAACTTATTGCTAAGCATACATTAGGCCTGGTACACAACATTTCATACATGATAGAGCCTATGGATGAAGCATAGGGAACATTTTTCATTTTCTCTCTATCTTCTGCTGTGGTCGGGCATTGAGTTTGACTCAACTTCACACCTTGTATTACAGGCAAGAACCCTTTCTTTGATTGATCCATTTTGAACTTTTTCAAAACTTTATCTAGGTATGTACTTTGTGAAAGTCCAATTAAGCGTCTTGATCTATCTCTATAGATATTGATGCCCAATATGTAAGCAGCTTCACCGAGGTCTTTCATTGAAAAACTTTTATTCAAGTATCCTTTTATGCTATCCAGAAATTCTATATCATTTCCAATTAATAATATGTCGTCCACATATAATATTAGAAATGCTACAGAGCTCCCACTCACTTTCTTGTAAATACAGAATTCTCCAAAAGTCTGTATAAAACCATATGCTTTGAGTACACTATCAAAGCGTTTATTCCAACTCCGAGAGGCTTGCACCAGTCCATAAATGGATCTCTGGAGCTTGCACACTTTGTTAGCATCCTTTGGATCAACAAAACCTTCTGGTTGCATCATATACAACTCTTCTTCCACAAATCCATTCAGGAATGCAGTTTTGACATCCATTTGCGAAATTTCATAATCATAAAATGCGGCAATTGCTAACATGATTTGGACAGACTTAAGCATCGCTACGGGTGAGAAAGTCCCATCGTAGTCAACCCCTTGAACTTGTCGAAAACCTTTCGCAACAAGTCGAGCTTTGTAGACAGTAACATTACCATCAGCGTCAGTCTTCTTCTTGAAGATCCATTTATTCTCAATGGCCTGCCAATCATCGGGCAAGTCAACCAAAGTCCACACTGTGTTCTCATACATGGATCCCATCTCAGATTTCATGGCCTCAAGCCATTTTGCGGAATCTGGTCTCATCATCGCTTCCTCATAGTTCGTAGGCTCGCCACGGTCAAGTAACATGACCTCCAGAATAGGATTGGCGTACCACTCTGGTGCGGGTCTTACTCTGGTTGACCTACGAGGTTCGGTAGTAACTTGATCTGAAGTTTCATGATCAATATCATTAGCTTCCTCACTAATAGGTGTAGTCGTCACAGGAACTAGTTTCTGTGATGAACTATTTTCCAATAAGGGAGCAGGTACAGTTACCTCATCAAGTTCTACTTTCCTCCCACTCACTTCTTTCGAGAGAAACTCCTTCTCTAGAAAGGATCCATTCTTGGAAACGAATGTCTTGCCTTCGGATCTGTGATAGAAGGTGTACCCAACAGCCTCCTTTGGGTATCCTATGAAGACATATTTCTCCGATTTGGGTTCGAGCTTATCAGGTTGAAGCTTTTTCACATAAGCATCGCAGCCCCAAATTTTAAGAAATGACAACTTTGGTTTCTTGCCAAACCATAGTTCATAAGGCGTCGTCTCAATGGATTTTTATGGTGCCCTATTTAACGTGAATGCGGCCGTCTCTAAAGCATAACCCCAAAACGATAGCGGTAAATCAGTAAGAGACATCATAGATCACACCATATCTAGTAAAGTACGATTACGATGTTCGGACACACCATTACGTTGTGGTGTTCCGGGTGGCGTGAGTTGCAAAACTATTCCGCATTGTTTCAAATGTAAACCAAACTCGTAACTCAAATATTCTCCTCCATGATCAGATCGTAGAAACTTTATTTTCTTGTTACGATGATGTTCAACTTCACTCTGAAATTCTTTGAACTTTTCAAATGTTTCAGACTCATGTTTCATTAAGTAGATATACCCATATCTGCTTAAATCATCTGTGAAGGTGAGAAAATAACGATACCCGCCGCGAGCTTAAATATTCATTGGACCACATACATCAGTATGTATGATTTCCAACAAATCAGTTGTTCGCTCCATAGTTCCGGAGAACGGCGTTTTAGTCATCTTGCCCATGGGGCATGGTTCGCAAGTATCAAGTGATTCAGAATCAAGTGATTCCAAAAGTCCATCTTATGGAGTTTCTTCATGCGCTTTCCACCAATATGACCTAAATGGCAGTGCCACAAATAAGTTGCACTATCATTATCAACTCTGCATCTTTTGGTTTCAACATTATGAATATGTGTATCACTACTATCGAGATTCATCAAAAATAGACCACACTTCAAGGGTGCATGACCATAAAAGATATTACTCATATAAATAGAACAACCATTATTCTCAGATTTAAATGAATAACCGTCTCACATCAAACAAGATCAAGATATAATGTTCATGCTCAACGTTGGCACCAAATAACAATTATTTAGGTCTAAAACTAATCCCGAAGGTAGATGTAGAGTTAGCGTGCCGACGGCGATCACATCGACTTTGGAACCATTTCCCACGCGCATCATCACCTCGTCCTTAGCCAGTGTCCGCTTAATCCATAGTCCATGTTTTGAGTTGCAAATATTAGCAACAAAACCAGTATCAAATACCCAGGTGCTACCGCTAGCTCTGGTAAGGTACACATCAATAACATGTATATCACATATACCTTTGTTCACCTTGCCATCCTTCTTATCCACCAAATACTTGGGGCAGTTCCGCTTCCAGCGACCAGTCTGTTTGCAGTAGAAGCACTCAGTCTCAGGCTTAGGTCCAGACTTGGGTTTCTTCTCTTGAGCAACAACTTGTTTGCCGTTCTTCTTGAAGTTCCCCTTCTTCTTCCCTTTACCTTTTTTCTTGAAACTGGTGGTCTTGTTGACCATCAACACTTGATGCTCCTTTTTGATTTCTACCTCCGCAACCTTTAGCATTGCAAAGAGCTCGGGAATAGTCTTGTTCATCCCTTGCATATTATAGTTGATCACAAAGATCTTGTAGCTTGGTGGCAG
Source organism: Triticum dicoccoides (assembly GCF_002162155.2). Lineage (NCBI taxonomy): Eukaryota > Viridiplantae > Streptophyta > Magnoliopsida > Poales > Poaceae > Triticum > Triticum dicoccoides. Next base: position 107,814,171 of record NC_041387.1, on the reverse strand, counting down.
TGATTGAAGAATTCTGTCAATGACACTATCATCAGGAAGATTAACTCCCAATTGAATCAAGTGATTATTATACCCAGACATTTTGAGTATATGTTCACTGACAAAACTATTCTCTTCCATCTTGCAGCTATAGAACTTATTGGAGACTTCATATCTCTCAATCCGGGCATTTTCTTGAAATATTAACTTCAACTCCTGGAACATCTCATATGCTCCATGATGTTCAAAACGTCGTTGAAGTCCCGGTTCTAAGCCATAAAGCATGGCACACTGAACTATCGAGTAGTCATCAGCTTTGCTCTGCCAAACGTTCACAATGTCTGTAGTTGCATCTACAGCAGGCCTGACACCCAGCGGTGCTTCCAGGACATAATTCTTCTGTGCAGCAATGAGGATAATCCTCAAGTTACGGACCCAGTCCGTGTAATTGCTACCATCATCTTTCAACTTTTCTTTCTCAAGGAACGCATTAAAATTCAATGGAACAACATCACGAGCCATCTATCTACAATCAACATAGACATGCAAAATACTATCAAGTACTAAGTTCATGATAAATTTAAGTTCAGTTAATCATATTACTTAAGAACTCCCACTTAGATAGACATCCCTCTAATCATCTAAGTGATCACGTGATCCAAATCAACTAAACCATAACCGATCATCACGTGAAATGGAGTAGTTTTCAATGGTGAACATCATTATGTTGATCATATCTACTATATGATTCACGCTCGACCTTTCGGTCTCAGTGTTCCGAGGCCATATCTGCATATGCTAGTCTCGTCAAGTTTAACCTGAGTATTCTGCGTGTGCAAAACTGGCTTGCAACCGTTGTAGATGGACGTCGAGCTTATCACACCCGATCATCACGTGGTGTCTAGGCACGATGAACTTTGGCAACGGTGCATACTCTGGGAGAACACTTTTATCTTAAAATTTAGTGAGAGATCATCTTATAATGCTACCGTCAATCAAAGCAAGATAAGATGCATAAAGGATAAACATCACATGCAATCAATATAAGTGATATGATATGGCCATCATCATCTTGTGCTTGTGATCTCCATCTTCGAAGCACCGTCATGATCACCATCGTCACCGGCACGACACCTTGATCTCCATCGTAGCATCGTTGTTGTTTTGCCACCTATTGCTTCTACGACTATCGCTACCGCTTAGTGATAAAGTGAAGCAATTACAGGGCGATTGCATTACATACAATAAAGCAACAACCATATGGCTCCTGCCAGTTACCGATAACTCGGTTACAAGACATGATCATCTCATACAATAAAATATAGCATCACGTCTTGACCATATCACATCACAACATGCCCTGCAAAAACAAGTTAGACGTCCTCTACTTTGTTGTTGCAAGTTTTACGTGGCTACTACGGGCTGAGCAAGAACTGTTCTTCCCTACGCATTAAAACAACAACGATAGTTCATCAAGTTAGTGCTGTTTTAACCTTCTCAAGGACCGGGCGTAGCCACACTCGGTTCAACTAAAGTTGGAGAAACCGACACCCGCCAGCCAGCTGTGTGCAAAGCACGTCAGTAGAACCAGTCTTGCGTAAACATATGCGTAATGTCAGTCCGGGCTGCTTCATCCAACAATACCACCAAACCAAAGTATGACATGCTGGTAAGCAGTATTACTTGTATCGCCCACAACTCACTTGTGTTCTACTCGTGCATATAACATCAACGCATAAAACCTAGGCTCGGATGCCACTATTGGGAATCATAGTAATTTCAAAAAAATTCCTACGCACATGCAAGATCATGGTAATGCATAGCAACGAGAGGGGAGAGTGTGTCCACGTACCCTCGTAGACTGAAAGCGGAAGCGTTAGCACAACGTGGTTGATGTAGTCGTACGTCTTCACGGCCCGACCGATCAAGCACCGAAAGCACGACACCTCCGAGTTCTGGCACACGTTCAGCTCGATGACGTCCCTCGAACTCCGATCGAGCCGAGTGTCGAGGGAGAGTTCCGTCAGCACGACGGCGTGGTGACGATGATGATGTTCTACCGACGCAGGGCTTCGCCTAAGCACCGCTACAATATTATCGAGGTGGACTATGGTGGAGGGGGGCACCGCACACGGCTAAGAGATCCAAGGGATTAATTGTTGTGTCTAGAGGTGCCCCCTGCCCCCGTATATAAAGGAGCAAGGGGGAGGAGGCGGCCGGCCAGGAGGGGGCGCACCAGGAGGAGTCCTCCTCCCACCGGGAGTAGGACTCCCCACTTCCTTGTTTGAGTAGGAGAGGGGGAAAGGAAAGGGGGGGGGGCGCCGCCCCTCCTCCTTGTCCAATTTGGACTTGGGGAGGGGGGGAGGGGCGCGAGGCTGCCCCTTGGCCGCCTCTCCTCTTCCACCACTTGGGCCCATGAGGCCCATTAACCTCCGGGGGGTTCAGGTAACCCCCCCGTACTCAGGTATATATCCGATAACCCCCGAAACCATTCCGGTGTCCGAATATAGTCGTCCAATATATCAATCTTCATGTCTCGACCATTTCGAGACTCCTCATCATGTCCGTGATCACATCCAGGACTCCGAACTATCTTCGGTACATCAAAATACGTAAACTCATAATATAACCGTCATCTAACTTTAAGCGTGCGGACCCTACGGGTTCGAGAACAATGTAGACATGACCGAAACACGTTTTCGTCAATAACCAATAGCGGAACCTGGATGCTCATATTGGCTCCCACATATTCTACGAAGATCTTTAACGGTCAAACCACATAACAATATACGTTGTTCCCTTTGTCATCGGTATGTTACATGCCTGAGATTCGATCGTCGGTATCTCAATACCTAGTTCAATCTCGTTAGCGGCAAGTATCTTTACTCGTTATGCAATGCTTCATCTCGTAACTAACTCATTAGTCACATTGCTTGCAAGGCTTATAGTGATGTGCATTACCGAGAGGGCCCAGAGATACCTCTCTGACAATCGGAGTGACAAATCCTAATCTCGAAATATGCCAACCCAACAAGTACCTTCGGAGACACCTGTAGAGCACCTTTATAATCACCCAGTTACGTTGTGATGTTTGGTAGCATACAAAGTGTTCCTCCGGTAAACGGGAGTTGCATAATCTCATAGTCACAGGAACATGTATAATTCATGAAGAAAGCAGTAGCAACATACTAAATGATCAAGTGCTAAGCTAACAGAATGGGTCAAGTCAATCACATCATTCCCTCAATGATGTGATCCCGTTAATCAAATGACAACTCTTTTGTCCATGGCTAGGAAACATAACCATCTTTGATAAACGAGCTAGTCAAGTAGAGGCATACTAGTGACACTCAATTTGTCTATGTATTCACACATGTATCATGTTTCCGGTTAATACAATTCTAGCATGAATAATAAACATTTATCATGATATAAGCAAATAAATAATAACTTTATTATTGCCTCTAGGGCATATTTCCTTCAGTATCTATGTCCTATGGTCACTGCATTGTCTTGCCAAATCAAAATAGAGACACGGTTCAAATCATATCAATTCAAGACAAAGCAACAGTGAAAGAATACAAAGCGTGGGAAACTACACTGCACAACAAAATTTCAGATGGGTACCATGGGTCTACATGTACAACAATGGCTCTGTTGTGATGCTAGTAATGTGCATGATATGAGAAGTCAACTGTATACACAATTGAAATTGAAATCAACAGAGCTATTGATTAGAGCAAACCTGTTAAAGAAACATGCATGAACATACCTGTTGTGCCATTGGAGTTTTGATTGGATCGTTCAATTTAAAAATAAGTTTGTATGAGTAAATACAGTGATACAAGAGCAAAGCAGTATGCATGATAGCAATCATAGAAAAAGGCGCGCCTAAGCGAGCGCTTGAACGCGCCTAGGCTCTAGGCGTTGGCAAAACAGATTGCGCATAACTACGCTTAATCTGTGCATAACTACGCATAAGCATGCGCTTTGGTCAGTAAAGCGCAAGGCGGTGGCAAAACGCACAATTAATGTCTAGCACTTTTTTGAACTATGATAGCAATGGAATCTTAAATTAGAATAGTTGTTCTTCAGGTTTAGGCACTTGTTCTACATGAACAGAGTACACTAAGACGCAAGAATATAGTACTTAAAAATAGAAAATGAGCTCATAGACCTTACCAGATTCTTGGTTCAGGACCAGTACAGAACAAGGCGTTCCCAGTCATCGTTCGGTAAATGTGTCTCAGGAGAACGTAAGGGAATTTGATGAGTTTCTTTGCCAGTGAAGTACGTTTTCTTCAGGTAATTCCGATACTGCCACCAAGCATTCTTAAAGATAGCAGAGGTATTAGCACAGGTTATCTCATCCTGAGTTTCCAAATCGGTCCTTCTCTATAGAGAAAAATGGGAAAATTTGTTGTATTATAACCATCATGAGGTAGGATGTATGGGACAAAGCAAAGTAATTGCCATGAATAACATTACTTACACATAACTCCTGGACAAACACCTGCAGCTGGCATTTTCCTTCATCTTCAGTATAATATTTCCAAGATGGGAAGATACGCACATACGATTTAACAACATCAAATGCGATAGATGCTAAACTACGACTAGCTGGTTGTGCTTCCTTCACAGGAATAGGCGTACTAACTGGTGGAGTTGGGGTTCGCCGTGGTAGTACTGGCCCTTTGGGCACTGGAGCTGCCTTACTAACTGCTCTTGTTTGGGAGCTCTGTGGTAGAGATGGTGTTGTGTCAACAGGAACTGGGTTACTATCTGCTGGGGTTGGGGTTAGATTGGGTGAAGCTGGTTCTCTGTCCATCGCAGTAGGGTTACAATCTACGAGAGTTTGGGTTATGTGTGGTAGGACTGGTTCTTGTGCATGTACAACCGGGGTGCTATCTCCACCAAGAGGTAGCACTATTTTATTTGAAGACCGTGTTTTTAGTTCGCTAGATACTGGCATCACCCGCTCCAATTCAAATGGCTGATAAACAGGAAACATAGTTGAATGTACAGACATTGTATGAGAGACAGATGCAATAGATAGTGTGGAAAAAATAGGGCATGAAATAGTTGACATGTATATTGTTTAACTAAAACGGATAGCATGACATAATTTCACATATATGATGTCTATCTAAACTGGATAGCATAGCATAACATAATTCAAAGATATGATGAATAACTAAACAAGATCGCATGACATAATTCACCTCCATGTTATCTAAGTAATCATGATTGCATCATTTAATTCACATATGTGATTTATATGCTAAACAGAGGGCATTCGATATGATGTCTGAACTAAGAACATGGTGTTGAATATTGTGTATATGATGTCTAAACTATGCAATGCAAGACACCATATGCATGATATGAGTAGTATAACCATGCCAAGTTAGAGCATACACCTCAGTGGGGGAATAGGACTGGTCATCTGTCTCTGAATCCATCTCTGAGGAGCTATCGGGACCCAACAAGAGATATGCTTCGATAGGTAGCACTATCTGCTCTGAATGTACAGACATTGTATGAGAGACAGATTTTTCCATCTCCCACCCAAATGGACGATTCACAGGAAGAGTAGTTTAATGTACAAACATTGTCGACAAATGGAAATGTAATGAAGAAAAATATGGGCAAGATATCATTCAAATATATGATGCGTGGTTAAACAGGATGGCATCACATATTTCACATATATTATGGCTAGCTAAAAGACATGAGACTGCATAATTCCCATATATGCTATAGAAACTAAGCAGGTGGCATTACAAAACATGTCTAAACTAAGCAGATGACATATATGATGTCAAAAGTAGGCACTGCAAGGCAACATATGCATGATATGACTAACATCATCATGCCAAGGTAGAGCAAACACCTTGGGGGGTAAATAGGAGTGGTCAGCGGTGTCTGAATCCGCCTCAGAACAGATATTTTCCTCTGGATTACAATCTGGAGAGGGGTGGGGAGGGTTTGCCATTGAACCCACCATAGAGCGATCTCTGCATGACATTGTATTGCCGCGCAAAATTCTTCTCTTTTTCTCTACATGTTCAACATGACTGTGTACAATATCTGACATGCATACGAAAAAATATGGTGGGATTACGTAAGGAGAGCATGTAGAAATTTAGAGTGATGGTAACAACCAGTGGATGTATCCAAAAATAATGATAGCAGGCTGATGATTGCTTTAATTTAATAAAAAAATAGATGATGATTGCTTTACTATTTGTTTCTCACCCAAGATGAACAACATAGGCATACCCTAGGTGAACCAGACATTAGACAAAGATACTATCCATTGCTTCCTCAATATGTGCCCACAACTAATTTAGAACTCAAGTTTGAACATTAATTTGGACCTGACTTGGAGTCCAAGAGGTGAACAGGACGATAAAGTAGCAGGTAATTTTAAGCAATGCATAACATAAGCAGAAACAAAAGAGTGCGACCTCTCTTGTGGACCCGTGTACTCCTCAGGTTCATCTGCTGAGTCGATGATGGTGATGCCATTGCGGTGGGTGCCGGTGGCAGGGAACGAGATCTAAGGTAGCAAAAGACGGTCAGGAGTCGTGATGTCTGGTTTGATGGATGCTTCTGCCGATGGAGCAGCTCAGGTGAGGTGGACGACGTCGCGGCAGGAGCAGGACAAACCACACAAAGTTCCCTTCGACACCTACCTGTAGGGATGTAAACGGATCGTATCGGATCGGATAATGCTTTTACCATATCCTTTACCATATTTTTTGGCCGGATTCGGAGCGGAGCGGATAATGACCGGATGCGGATTCGAATGCGGATTATGTCGGACTACGGATACGGAGCGGAGGCGGAGTAAATTCGGACAGGAAACGGATAAAAATTATCGGATGATACGTGCAAAGACATGATTTATTTCTACTAAGCAACAATATGAAAACATGTTTTCATCCAAGCGCGTAACACTAGAGAGTGGCGTTCTAAAGTTATAAATCACCAGTATAGCAACAATATGCAGTACCGATAAAATGCTGATAGCATTACACATAGAGCCCAAGACGAAGGTCGTACTTAAGAAAAACTTAATTCAATCGAAGTTTTTATTTATTATGAAAGGCAAGTATTCGATCAAGTAGAAGCCGGTAATCATCCTTGATTTCTCTTCGACATGGTGTTCTTCCAATCCACTGGCATCACCCTGTGAGAATGATAAGAGATATTAGATCATTAGATGCTACACTTGACAATCAGAGAAATTATTTATACTTGGTTGTGGACAATTAAGTAGTTCGAACACACATGCATCAACTCTGATGTGTATATATCCACATGATTAATTTGAAACTTCTTAGCGTATGTGTATATATAGAGAAGAGAAACATCAAGCATCAGATATTGTATGCATGGATGCACGTACTATACATACATGACTAATTAAATTATATTGACATCTGACCGGTAACTAGCAACATACATATCCAATCATGGGTACATATGCATATATAAATGTATCTCTAATCTGATCGGCATGTGATTCGTAACTATCACGTAGCAGCACACATATAAAAGGCATATATTAGTAAAATTAATCCATATGTCCAAAGAGGATACAGACTGGTAATATATACTAATATACATCAAAGAATTGTCGTTATAACTACATACCTAAACTTCTTGCTCCGGATGCAGGTGATCAGCCTCTTATTCAATATCGGTTCCTTGATTATCCTATGTATCAGCAGCATGCAAGTTAAGGAAAATATTGTTATTATTTTACAGAAATAAAATAGCAGTAATGTTCAAGAGGTAATCAGACATACTTGCATAGCTAGCCTCTCCCCTAAAGTTGAAGTACTCATGGTATAATCAAAATTGTCATCATCACTGCCAGCTTCTTCTTGTTGCTACAAAGTCCCGGAAATATATTAGCATTAGATCATGTATAGGGCATTAATCATCATGAAGGCAAGTCTCTTGCAAAATGAGTAAGAGTGGTAGAGAGGGCAGAGCCTTACCTTTTCGTCAAGCTTTTCCTCCAGACTCATATTAGCAACAAGGGTTTCCACAACCTCCAAGTCATTCACAATAGAACCAAGTCTATCCCCTCTTTTATTGTCATTTTTCCTAGATGCAGCAACCCAGTCTTTTGTACATATTAATGCTTCCACCACATGGGGGTCAAGACGACTGCGGAATGGATCAATAACACGACCACCGGCACTGAAAGCTGCTTCCGAGGCAACGGTGGACACTTGTATGGCCAAAACATCACGAGCAAGCATTGCTAACACAGGATATACATCTTGATGTGTTTTCCACCATGATAAGATGTCAAAGTTCTCAAAAGCAACCTTTGAAAGCCTTACTGTAGCTTCTGCCATGTACTTATCCAAGTCAGTGTCACCTTCATTAGACCCATGAGTGCCCTGCTGAGACAAAAAATAATCATCTTCATCTTCTACCATAAGATCAGTATTGCCTTCTTGGGAAGTGGTAGTATAGGTAGGTCCATCAGTGCTCTGTGAATATTTAGAAGCATATGCTTGGTACATCTGCTTCACAGCAATAACCAACTCTTCTACTTTACCACGATACAGTAGTTCCCCATGAACCTTTCTCATGTAATGTTCAATTCCACTTCTCTTGTATCTAGGGTCAAGAAAGAAGGCAACCGCAAGAGCAAGATTCGACTTCCTCCAGTACTTATCAAATTTAGTTTGCATAGAAACTGCCATCTTTTTAATAGTAGTATCACTACTTTTACGCCAACCAGAAATTAAAGCCTTGATCTCACAGAAGCCTTTATAGAATAAGTTTGCTGTTGGATATTGATTACCTGATAGTAGAGTAGTGAGATCATCAAACTTCTTCAAGCATCTACAGAGGGTAAGAGCCTTGTCCCAATCATCAGCTGTTGGAGCAAACTTGTCAAACTTCTTTTTGTCAATCTCATGCAACCTATCAAAGGCCTTCTTATAATATAGGGCATCACTCAACATGTGGTATGTGGAATTCCACCTTGTTTGGACATCCAACCGTAGACCTTTTTCTGTGGGCAACCCACACTCAGATGCACACTTATAGAATTCCTCCTCCAACTGAGGCGATGATTTTACTGCCAAAACAAATGCCTTAACACCCCAAACTGCATTTGAAATCTGATCAAGACCATCTCTAGCAACCAAATTAAGAACATGATTTGCACATCTCACATGAAAGAATTCACCATCACATACTAGAGGGGAGTACTCTTTCAGTTTACTAATGACATGTTTAACATAAACTTCATTTGAAGATGCATTGTCCAAAGTAAGAGAAAACATTTTTTTCTCAATAAACCATCGCAAAATGCAAGCAAGAAATTCTCCAGACATGTTAAGACCAGTATGGCGCCCTTCTACATGCATAAATTTGATGATCCTTTTCTGAATAATCCATTCATCATCAATCCAATGCACAGTGACACACATGTACCCTTTATTCTGATTTGATGTCCACATGTCCATTGTGGTGCTAAAATGACAGTTAATTGTTTTGAAATACTCATACAACTTATCCTTCTCTGTTTGAAACATAGCCACTATTTCATTTTTAACAGTGTTACGATTCTTCAGAGGAAATGAAGGGCGCAAGGATTTGATGAAGTCACGGAAGTATTCATGCTCAACAATATTGAAGGGATATTCATGCATGATTATTGCCAAGTAGAGCTTTCTCAAGGAAGACTCTTGATCATACTTATAAGCCTCAACAGCAACAGAACCATGTTCCTTCTTCTCTACTTTGAGCAACTGTTGGCCTGACTTCACACTATGCATCTTAATATGGTTCAAGAAGACTGATGTCCCATTCCTGCTATTTCTCCTTGCATCATAAGTGCAGTACTTGCATTTAGCCCATGCTTCCTTAACTTTCTTGCCATCTACCACCACCATCTTGAAAAACTTATCAAAATGGTCCCAACATTCTGATGTGGTCTTCTTTTGTTTCTTCCCTACAGGCTCATCTACTCTGGCATCCTGATTATCGCCCTCCAGATCAACCACTTCATTTTCAACTTCATTGCCACTGCCAATATTCCGTGGCTCTTCATCTCGACTTTCAGCTGGGGGTGATACAACCATACTCTCAACTGCACTTGTTCTTGCAGATGTTGATCTTTTCCCCAATATCTTTTTCAGACGATCTATAAAAAAATAACAATACAAAAGTAATCAGTCACTTTTTACTTATCAAAGTAATTAGTATCTTAGAAGGATCGGCAAGTAAGACATTAAACATCATAAATTCAGTGTTTTGTAGTCTATTAACATAAAGCCTACTCGACTACTACAAACTTGCCCAATGTCATGTATGGTGGATGTCGATCATGGCCATGAGCAACACTGCTTTTGCTCCGCACGGTGATCTGAACTGAATAGTATACGTGGATGCCGAAGTGAAGTGGCATGCTGCAGTTTGCCTGCAAGGCTGCAAGTGAAGCCAACTTACGTGCCAGAATGTTTTTCTCTGTAGCTGAGTTGAACTAGCTGGGTGCGTCGGTTGTGTTTAAATCAGGTTGTGTTGCCAAGTCGATCTTGTATAAATGTTTAAGTATTTGTTGTACAGAAAAGGCTAGCTGAAAATTGAAGAAGAAAAGGGCAAGTGTTGGCCGGAATCAAATACTACTGTTTCTGTCTGTCTCTGTTTTTCAGCTATTCTGTTTTTGTCTGAAAGTCTGAAGAATACGTCTTTCTGAAACACGACATGTGTGTGAGTCTACAGAAAGTAGAGAAAGACGAGAGAGATTGTGAGGGTCTGACCATAGATACATTGATTAAGCAAGACGTGTAACTGCAAGAAGCTAGCCCAAGGCCGAAGCAAGCAAGCAATCGGATTGATTTCTAGAGCTAGCTACTGGATTCATTGCTTTCAACCTGGTGAGTTTAGAGGAGTATGTCAGTATGTGCGTACGTGCTACTGGTCACGTTCTATCGGTGTGTTACCAATGGCGAGCTGCGTCGACGAGAACCCATGTCAGATCCATGCAGACCGCCATCAAGACGGCGGACGTTTCCCATCGTTGCTTCGGGGCTGCCGATCATGGCCGTGAGAAGCATCAGCCACACCGTTGAGGCGTTACGACGTTGGAGTGCCTTTTGCCTGTGGTGTGGGCGTGTGGCTGCTCACGGCTCCATTGACAGTCGAACATGATCATAGATCATCGGTGCTCTAACTTGCGCAGGACTGTGTGCATCTACGAAATCACTTACCTCCTTTGTTGGCACCAACTGATTGGCCACAAGCATCTTTGACCATCGTTGAACCACCAGACTATCGAAGAGATCAGAGATGTAGCCGGCGGCCAGGGAGAAGCAACAATGCAAGATGGCAAATTGGCAATGGAGAGAGGGGTATGTATGCGCTATTGTCGTTGTGCTACCAATTTTACAAGCGGTGATTGTGTACGCCATTATGGTAGGAGTATATCGGGTTAGTGCAAATCAACAATTACTAACTTTAATGGGCTTATATGGACCGTCTCGTCTGGGCTTATTTTATCGGATATAATCCGGTTTTCCTACCTCGGATAATCCGCAAAAAATAGCGGATAATCCACATCCGCCGGATACTAGGGATACCAAATCTGCTACCATATCCGTTGGATATCCGATTGATCGAAATCCGTATCCGCATCCATATCCGGCGGATTCACATAATTGCATACCATATCCTCAAAAACGGATGCGGATGCGGATTCGGAGCGGAAATTATCCGTACCATTTACATCCCTACCTACCTGTAACTGAAGTAATCCTGTAAGGGCTCATTTGGCTTGCATGATTCTAAAAATGCAGGGATAGGAAAAACACCAGAATAGGATAGGAATGCACATGGTAAACAGAGCATTTGTAAACACAGGATTTCTGTCAACTTGGGTGTTTGGTTTACAGGAATTGGAAGAGCAGAGGAATGTAAAGAAACATGGCCAAAATAAAGTGAAACCATATGAAAGCGTGTACAGTTAGAATGTTATTCTCCCACTAATGCACTTGGTCTTGTTTTCATGCATAGGATTTTGAAAAGTAGGTCCAGGTGGATGTTTTGCTTCATTCCTTTCAACAAAATGCATGAATAATTGAATAGTAGAGTGTCATTGGAAAATTTCCTATTGCTATGTTTTTCTGTTGAACCAAAATAGCCCTAATGGATCGACATGAATGTATAGTAATAAGTGATGCAACAAGTGTACAACCTCTTTGCCGTAGTCGTGTCGACCTCAGCATCATTGGGTTGGTCCCTGAAGCAGTTGAGGCAGAGGTGGATGTCGGAGCTGTGGAGGAAGATCTGAGGAATCTGTAGACGGCGTCCAGGGCACTACTCTGTTGTGATGGATCGTTCTGTCGTTGGAGCAGCTCCGGTGAGCCGTAAGACGTCAAGGCTGAAGCAGCACAAGACAGGCATCGTCAATCTCAAGTGGGATTATAATAGCATCTCCAATAGATGATGTAAAATATATGTAAAATTTACATCACCAAAAACCACCTGACTACAACAGATGAGGTAAAAACTGTTGACTCTGAACTTAACTATCGAAACTGAAATTTACTATGGAATCTGAATGTTACTGTTGAAACTGAACGCAATGGTAGCAGAGAGGCACTTGACATGTAGTTTAGGGAGGGCCTGCAGTTCATCTTTAACCTGCACCCCCTGAGTCGCCAGCCATCACCGGCCTCGCCGCCGGCCCCAGCACCACCTCACCGCCCCGAAACAACTCCCCACCGCCGGTCCGCCGCCGCCCCGGCGAGCCCTCTAGGCCCCCCGCCCCCACCCTGAACCCTAAGATAGATAGTGGGATACCTCTCCGGCAAGCCCCCGTCCCTGCTGCGGGTGGTTCTTCCTTAACTCCGGCGAGCCCCCCACCCCCTGAAAATCGGCTGACCCAAAAGTCGATTCAGTCGACTGAAGTGTAGCTAAATTGGAGCAGTGTAGCAACACGAGCGAGGGGGAGAGCAGCAGCAGCAACGTGAGCGAGCGAGCGAGAGCTGGAGCAGCAGCAGTAGCGTGAGCGAGCGAGAGACGGAGCAACAACAACTGGGCGAGCGAGCGATCAAGCGAGAGCCGGAGCAGCAGCAGCAGCAGTGCGAGCGAGCATGAGCCGGAGCAGCAGCAACAGATTCGGCTGGTATGGCCGCTGCCGCCGAAGGGGCCTCGCACTAGGGGAGAGCCATCATGGAGATGTCGCCCGCGACGCCGGCTTCAAGGTAGCCACTCCATGGGGGTGCGGGATGGAGCATCGTCGGCGCCGGGATGTCGACTTAAGGAGAAGGTGCGATGCGTTGAGTGTACAACCTCTTTTGTGGCACCGAGTAGGCCTCGGCTTCATCTGAGGAGTCGGTGAGGATGTTGCGGTTTCGGTGGAGCAGGTTAAGGCGGTACTGTGGGGATGGAGCAGCCGCGATAGATGAGGCGATCGTCGGAGCAGCTCCTTGGAGGTGGAGGACGGGGCGGCTGAACCGGCGGACCGACGAGATGGACGACAGATCCTCATTCGGGGAGGCAGACGAGGGACGTCGAGCTATTGTGGTGGACGACGTCGTCGGGGAAGAGGCTCCGGCTGGGCAGTGGTGATGTGGCGGATGAAGGAGGGTGGGGTTTCGCGGCAGGAGTGGAGAGGTTATGGCGGCTTTGGGATTTTGAATGGCAAAAGGGAGGCGATGGGAGGGGGTGAACCATGACTTAGGGACACGCTTGTCCAAAATGTAGGGTGTGTTACAAAAGTACCCCCCACCAATTTGAACTAGCGGCCCTTTCGGCTTAGGGTTAGAAGGGGGATTTCACGTGTCGGGATTTGGCAGCTGGAGGGAGTTTTCGCGCGCGTTGTAGTTTCGGGATAGCAAGGCGCGGGTTGTGAAGGCGCTAGTGTTGGTAGCACGATATCTAAATTTTCGGGATATAACAAGGTGCGGGTTGAATTTTAGGGACAAGCCTAACGTGTAATATTGTACTTGTACGGACCAAATCAATTCACACTTCCCTCAACCAAAAAGAAAACAAAAAAATAAAACTATTGACACCACACAAAGAGAGATCTTGCCCCGTTTTACTATACAAATGCTATTCAAAGCTACTCCCTCCTTCCATCTAAATAGGGCCTAATGCGTTTTTCGATGGTAACTTTGACCAAATATTAGAGCAATCATATAGGACATGCAATTTACACAAAGCACATTGTTAAATTCGTGTGTGAAAGGAGCTTTCAATGATATATTTTTGACATTGTGCATGTCATGTACTATTAATCTTGTCAATAGTCAAAGGCGGTCTTAAAAAACGCATTACACCCTATATAGATGGAAGGAGGGAGTATGAATCCATGTTATGTCCAATTAAATTTTTTCGCTTGCTGTATAATGCATGTAACCTACTCATACCAACATTTTAGTGCATTCCAAATGTCTATACTACCGCTGCAATTCAAACTGAATTTGAATTAGTTTCTCAATTTCAATAAGAATCTACAATCATGATTGTTGCCAACGTCAACCATCATTCGTGTATTACCTTAATAACACACCACATGATTACTATAGAGATAAATATGAACTATCTGTACTACATGAACTCGAATTCTGTTTTTTGAATACACTTGATGTTGATTCCAAATAATAGTACATTTAATGTACCAACTATATATTCATAATATAAACCATGTTCCATACGTACATCGTGTTTATCACACAAAGTATAGTGCCCCACCCCCTACATTATGACAAGTATTTAGACCTGAGCTGCAAAAGCCACACATTAGCCCAAATTATAATCAATGTTCTACATTATGATATCTTCTTCAAGTATCCGTATCCACTTTTTTATAATGAATTATGATCTTTGTTCGTCTTTTACACCTTCACGATCCTCTTCTATTTCTAGCTAGCTAGCGCTAACTTTCTATCGTGCATGCACACGCCCGTCCCCCTCTCACCCACCCTTAGCGTCCCCTCCATTGTGCACGTTCATTATTTCTCTTTAAGTCGTCCACCCGCGGTGTGTGTAGGCCCCCGACTCCTTTTTTCCGGCACACACCGGTCGATATACCTCTCTAGCCAAGTGTGCCTACCTCAAACACATATATATACTTCCCCTCTTCTCTTCTCACCGTCCATTCCCCCCCCCCCATGTCCAATACGGTTCCACGCAGGTGCACACTCCCGCCCCTCTTT